>NC_136012.1:21701302-21831302 GCF_048128805.1 Centroberyx gerrardi
TGGCATTTTCAAAATTACACTGATTGGCCCAAGTGGTGCACTATAATTACAGTTAAACTCAGGTGACATATTTGTTACTGATTGGTTTAGTACGTTAGTTTGAATTCTGGTGAAAAATAATCCACTGTTTGTTGCTCCGACGAAAGTGCATACATCATTTTGTGAAAACTAACCACAAATTGGAGACACTGCTGGAGACACCTGCAATGTTCTTTTGGCAGCATTGTAACATTTGCTTGTTATAGGTGTTAAAAATCCATTACTTTTCAATACGATCAAAACAACATAAATTATATTTATTTCATTACATCTGCCTTTCACAAATAAGTACATCATATTTCAGAAATTTTAATTAAATAAAGATGGGTCAGTTTGATGAAGATTCACACTGGATCGGTAATGTTGCCTGTGAGTTTATGTCATGAAGGTGTAATGGCAGCCAACACAGTGTGCACTTTCTAACAACTTGTTGGTTGGCCTAAAACAAGGTTACACATGTCCCCAGTGATGACAGGGCGTCTCCACAACGTGTTAAGAAATATGCAGATGATGTATTTACTTCTGTCGCATACCGTAGCCTACAGGAGCACTAGGTGGCAGGGATTAGCTTTTGACAGTGCTCCAAGTAGGTCAGATAAGATCAGGTTGTGCCCTACAGCCACTGCTGCAGTGGTAGCTAGAGGAGATAAGACTTTGATAACGTCTTAAGGAGTCACGCCTTTAGCTAGCTGTTAGCTGGTGTGTTTGACTTAACCCGATATCTGTTCACAAAAACGTCACAATAGAAAGCTTAAAATAGCTAAGTTTTAAGCAGTGCCATTTAAAACTTTCTAGTGAGTCTAGTGAGTCTAATGTTGAGCCATTAGAGTAATGGCTTCAACTAATGTTAGAGTGACGTGGATCAATCTTTTTCCTCATTACCATCTAGGTTAATTTAGTTTCAAAGCCTCTCTGTCTTCATGTTGACTTTTTTTTTTCTCAGTGCAAAAGGCAAAAATAGCCATTCCCAGATGTTTTGCAACTGACTCACTCAGTCAACATGCACAAAGTGTGGAGTACAATTAGGAGCCCCTTGTGACTTTTATTTCTTTGATAATACATTATTCATGGTTGTGATCAGAACACACACAAAAACCATGAAAAAATAGGAAAAAAGAAAGAAAATTAGAAATTTCTGATAGAAAGTGTCAGAATAGCAGGAAATTCGGATTTAAACAAATTGAGATAAATACACATTAGTGATTATTTTACTAACTGCTTTAACAATGGCATTCTAGGGCTAAGGTGAGTGGCAGGATAAAACTAACGCTTGTTGCTCCCTTGCCAGATTCCCTCAGATAACATCAAGTTAATCTGTTTTCTGCTTACCAAAACCCTGAGCAGGGATCATAACAGGGAAATCTCTCCTGCAGCGTATTACTGCAGGCGGGTGAGGTGTGCATCACCTGAGGCCTGGATAATCTACCTATTAACTTGATCCATTTTGTTTTAAGATGAGATATGCATCGTTTGAAAAAAGTGACTCTTAAAAGACGATTGACAGCATAACATCAAAAAGACATTTTCAAACAAGTTCTATGATTATTTAATGGATTGTAGGAAACCTGAGGTTGTAAATAAAAATCTATTTAGGTACTGACATCATCACAGTTGTTATATACCTGGCAAAATAAACTGCTGGGAAGAGGTGGGCATGAATGCATTATAATTTGCTAGAGGTACTTGAGCAGATTTTTCCAAAGATTTATACTTGATTGGCTGAATTGCTTTTCTGCTCAGTACAATTGGAACAAGAGGAGGGGGGGTGGCAGCTCTCTGTGGAGTCCACTACAATTTGCTACTTTACCTTCAATAGACTGTTGACACATTTAATGATCCATCCTTCAATTCATTGTTCTGCATGTTGTGCTGGTAATGGAGCCATTAGGGACTCGTGCATACCTACATTATGTGCTAAGCGGTGCCGTTTGTTAGACGCCGTTACTGCACACAAATCTCATCGACTGGTATCCAATTTTAGTTAAGCAGTGGAAAAGTGGAAAATATTAGGCTCCATACTCTCTTCTAATCTAGCCCCTTTATAAAAATCCCCAATAGGGAGGTGATCTTGATGTGTGTGTGCAGATAAAATCAATAAGAAACATGGTTGGCCCTGTGCTAAAGATCTTAAGCAACAAAGCTTAAAAATCATTCTCTACCCAGATTTTTTTTTATTCCATCTGTGCCAAGTTCACCCAAGTTCATATTTTCAAATGATCAATGTCGCAGTGACCAAGTTCATAGCCGCTGTTGTGTAATCATCTGGCCTACATAGACGGCAGTATATCACAAATATAGGGCATGAGTATCACTTTCGCATAGCGGAGAGTATGTACTGCAGCGTTGAATGACTGATTCAAATGCTGCTCCGTGATATCAGCAGGCTCCTCTCAGCTGACTGAGTGACTAAGAGTCGAAACATTTTGGCTCTGCTGCGTTTCTGTCTGCTGCACTAAAACAAAACAAAATGAAGACAGGGAATTTTTGAAAGTAAGTGTAAATCATCATGAGGAAAAATATTGATCCAGGGCATCTGACACTGTTTGAAGCCATTACTCTAATGGTGCAGTATAAAAGTGTGCGTGTGTGCGTGTGTGTGTGTGTGTGTGTGTGTGTGTGTGTAAGGTGAGCTTGATGTTAGTTATGATTCCACAGAGGTGCTGTTGTCAGCAATCCTGATTCTCCTCTGTTCTGGCTGGGAGGTACGACACACTGCTGCAGTCTACCCAACACACACACACACACACACACACACACACACACACACACACACACACACACACACACACACACACACACACACACACACACACACACAGACACAATATATCACTGTTTCAGCTAGTAACCTACTTCAAACATACACACACCTAAAAACACTCAAATACACATGCGCACACTCCCTCTCACTCTTGGTCTCTCCTTCCCTCACACACACACATAACATATGTATATCACTAGCTCAACAAATATGTTAACCCCCCCGCAACACACACACACACACACACACACACACACACACACACACACACACACACACAGAATCATGAGCATCATCTTACATATTATAAACACCTCTTCTCCTCTCTGCCTTTGAAACAGTAAACATTTATAAACGCTGTCCTTCACAGCGAGGCCTGCAAACTCTCACACAATCATACGACAGATATTCACCTCAAACCATCCAAAATCCAAACACATAACAGGTGAAAGATTATTCCAGACGCTTTCTCTACAGGTCCAAGATCAGCTGCTTACTACCGTCAGACCTTGTCTGTCTCTGCTTGACTATTGCTCATCAGTCGTTGCACTCGGACTATAAATGACCGAGGCAGCTCTCCTTCATTCATTTCTCCTGAATTATTCCAGATGTATTTGATAGTGATCTAGATTTTATTGAGTTGATTCAACACAAAAACTTCACTAACAGCCATGTAAAAAAAAAACAACAACAACAATACATAAAGCGTCTCAGCCAGGGTGAATAGAAAAACAAGTTATCAATCTACCACGCCCCTTTCCTCTTCCTCTCCATCCCTCATCCCTCCTGCAAAGTCCTAAGGAGCTGATGTGTGATCGCTGATGTCTTGATCTATAAATGTTATAGTCTTTGGCATCGGCTGAGGTTGCATGACTGGGTGAGCTATATTAATACACTAGTTGCGTGTGCGTACTTGCTTTGAAGTGCGTGTCCAAAGCTATCACAGTCTGGTGCCACATAAAATCCTTATCACATGAGCGGAGGATACAAACATTCTCACATGGAAATCCAGATACACTAATAAAGACACTAATGTAAATACTGCATACAAATACACAGTATAATCTTCTTCTCTAACCACTTCCCTTATTGACACATATTCAGCAAATGTTTTTATGGAACAAACTGATTTCGAAATTGCTCGTTGAGAACATTTTTTTTTTCTTTTTACAGTACTTCAGTATTCGGCAATATTGAGAATTGATGAGATGTGATTTTTGGCTCCACCCATTTGTAAGGAAATGCATGACTTGGATACAGCCACTATATGAAAAAGATGATTGTTGATTTTTGAGAACAAATATGAGAAAATGTTTGTAAGAGAGGGCCACTGACATCATTTTTCACCTCCGTATTGCGAGGAAAACGCTGACACATTCTCTCCCAGCAACCCCCCGCCAGCTTTCCTTATAATTACATTACGTAACAATGTCAGTTGTTAACAAACGCTCAGTCCCTTTTCCCTCCATCTCATTCTCTCTATTTTTCTGAGCCAGTAAAAAGCAGATACAGACTTCCTCTCGTCTCTTTCTTCTCTTTCATCTGTCCTTGGTTACAAAAACAATGAGCAAGAAACACAATCCAGCCTCATTTCCCTCCATTTTCCCCCCATTCACAATACAAAAGAGGGAGGTTTCAATCACTCCCCATAAAGGTTTTCATTCATTCGTTTTTTTCTTTTTTCATTCACTAATTTGTTTGTTTAGCCGTCTATTCCTTCATTCGTCCATCCAATTTGTCTTTTCCTCCACTCATTCATCCTTTTTGTTTTTCACTCATTTTGTTTTCATTCATTCGTTATTCAGTCATCCATTCGGTGTTTTTCATCCATCCATCCACCAATCCATTTGCTTTTTCTTTCACCCATTCATTCATTCCAGTCGGGCTATAGGAGTTACATAACCCTGATGTTTACCTCTGCAGTAGAATGTCACAGGCCATTCTCATTTCTCCAGCTGCACTTCTCTCTTTCACTTTGATATTTTCTTTAATTTCCTTTTTTGTCTTTTTATCAGCTGATCCGCTGTGTAGGTCGGTAGGTCAGCGGATCCGGTCTGTAGGTGTGTCGGTCTGTAGGCTGTCCCTTATGTCCGGTAGGCTTTTTTTTTCTTTTTCTGTGTCTCTTTTCCCTTCACTCTCTCAGTGTTGTAAGTCTTTGCAGTTTTCTTGATGCCTGGTAGATTGTTTGTGCTAATTTCCTTTGTCGTGTCTCTTCTTTCTCTTTTGCCCAGTGCGTAGCTGTAGCTGTGGTCAGTAGGCTATCACGCAGTTTATAAAAAGCCAGGTTGTTTTCCAAATATCCAGCAGGTAGGCAGACTTGATTTTTAACCCCACTGTCTTTCTGAAGATTAACTACTTGACATATATCCCGTAAGCTATCAGTAGGAACAATATCCAGTTGTTAAGCTTATCCTGGCTGAACACTTTGCCTTTCTTCCCTTCTGTTTTTTTTTCCTCCCTGTCGTTCAGTATCAGACAGATATCTGGTCGGTCTGCGGGTCGGCCTTGTATCCGGTGGGTAGGTTATCCCAGCTGAGCACTTTGAGGTGTTAAAGTCTGCACCAGCAGGTCCAGCAGCAGAGCCAGGGTATCGCCTGGGTGCATTCTGTGCCGTCCGCTTGGGGAGTGTGTTTATGAGCCTCGGGTTGCTCTGTGTGAATGAGAGTGTGTGTGAGACTATGTGTGTGTGTGAGTGAGCTCGTCTTGCTCGGTCTGTAAAAGTGCTGCAGTAAACATCCAGAGCTCTGCTCAAATATACGAGCCTCTGATGTAACCAGGCAACCACCCCAGGAGGACCAATCGGATCGGAGGAGCTGGAGTTGACAGCCAATCATAAGCGGGGAATGAGTTCTGACGGCCAATCGTCCGGAAGCAAGTGGGAGGGGATTTGTCTTATCGGCCCACTCCGTTGTGACTATAACTCAGCAGTTATTACAGCCAGCCCAGTGGCCACACACACACACACACACACACACACACACACAGGAGTGCAGACAGACGTACACACACTAGGCACATACACTGACATACACACATTGTTAGAGCGACACAGGCTCGCACGCACACACGCTCGTGCACACACATACACACACGTACACCCACACAAAAACACACACTCACACACACACCCCTGTCTGTTTTATATAACCTTGTATGAGCCGTATGGAATGGCAGCCCCCCGGCTTCTCAGTCTATCAGTGGCATTAATAGGTTCACCTACTTATTGACCACAGAGGGATGGAGGGAAAGAGAGAAAGAGTGCAGGAGGGGGTGCAGAGCGATAGAGAAAGAAAGTGATGAACAGAGAGAAAGAGAGAGAGAGAGACAGAGAGCAGGCCTTGAGTGAGAGGGGAAGAGATAAAAAACAGAAAGTGAAAGAAGGAAAAAAGAGAGAGAAGGGGAGAAAGAGGGAGAGTGAGAGACAAAGAGGAATAGAAGAGGAAAGAGAGAGAGAAAGAGAGAGGGGGAGAAAGAGCGAGAGAGAGAGAGAGAGAGAGAGAGAGAAAGAAAGAGAGGGGCGAGTCCTGTCCAGATGTGATGAATCACTATCTGTTTTTTACTGGTTTATTTGATAGTTGTTTGCTTCTGTGTATGCTGCATGACGACAATGAACACAGATAACCACAATTGCATCAAAAGACACACTCCCACGCCCCAGACTGCATCCGTACCCAATACACACACACACACACACACACACACACACACACACACACACACACGCGCGCACAAGGAAACTAGGTTAGTTTCTTTTGTCCTGGTAATGCTTCAGTGTGTCAATCAGTGTGTTTCCAGTGGGGCAGAGCCTTGGATAAACGTCTTTAAAAATCAAAGTCTGAAGTTATACAATAGCTTAAAAGAGATTGCAAGAGATTATACAAGCTTTTACCAAGCTCCAGCAAGGGAGGTCTAGTGAGGAGGGAGCTGATCTATGATTTCATTGTTGCCCAAACCAAGCTGGAGTTGTGACCAAATGCTTGGCAAATTATTTGAATTCAAACAGTGACGGCTGAGGTCCAGTTGACTCACAAAGGGACAACCAATATCAACACAATGACCTGTGAATGCTTGATTAAAACCAAATTAACCTCCTCATTAACAACTCTGAGCTGCCAGCTACATCAAAGGAGCTACCCAGACCATTTTGCTTCAAAGACTCAAGCAAAATATTGCTTGGACCAGGGAAAGATGAGACTGTTTCATCAGGAAAATCATACAAGAATGTCATTTTGAGATGCCAGTTACGGTTTTCAAAATCTCATTATGGGGAAACTATGGAAGAGACTGTTAAGTGCAGTCAACACATCTTAGCCCTAGAGACTTGGGGGCATCATGGTGCCTACTGCACAACCTGGCCAAAAGCCTCAACCTGAGCTCAGGAGTCATACATCATGTTGAAAGCATCATCTTTGGGGTCTGGGTGGGACATAGAAGACGGTGTATGTACGTTCCAAATACAACTTTCTGTCAGTCACAGAGTAAAAGTCAATTATTGACAAATGCAAAATACCCACACAATGGCTCTTGCTCCCTAAATATGCACACTTTTCCAATCTTGGGTGTTCTGCCTGATCAAGAAACATTAGCACACCTACACTCATTGTACTGTAAGGCGATTATTTGGATGTCTGCAGTGGAGGGAGACACATGGTTCCCAGAAGTGGCCCATAACTAAGTCTGAGCACTTGCACAACTAAAAAACAAATGTTATTCTTTCCTGGTTTGTTTATGTTTTTCAGCTCAGAAAGGTTCTAAAAAGGTAAACAGTGGGAACCCTGGTGACAGGAAAGATGAGAGAGGATGATATGCAACACTGGTCATGAATCATTTAACAGCATTTGGCTGGTGGTTGGTGTTTTTCTGCGGTATTTTTCTTCCTGGTCTTATTGCTGCATTTGCCAAACTCTTGGCTTATCTATAACTCTTGGCTAATCTATAACTACAGCTTCACCTTCTTCTGTGATAAACAAAGCAGCTACAGTGGCAACGTGTGTGCGCTGCATTCATACAGAGAGGCTACAGCAGCACTGTGTGGGATGTCAGTCAAATTAAATCTTTCCTGTGATGACTTGAGAACAAACGTCTGGTACTCCTTAGACAGCCAGATAGGACAGCTGTACCAGAACGGCGGGTGAGAACTGTTAACGCACGTGGGTGAGTGCTATCTAGGTCGTTCGGTATATCGCATTCCACGCTGTGCCCAGTGTCGCTGCCCCGGCCTTGACATAACTGGGAAGCCAAGGATTAGGAGAGAAGGGAAAGGAGGGCAGAAGGAGAAAGTAAGACAAGCTGAACGCAGGAGGACGTGGAGGAGGAGGAGGTGGTAGAGGTAGAGGTAGAGGTGGAGGGACTCGTGTTTCTATAGCCGCTTTTCCACCGCATGGTACCGGTTCAACTCGCCTCGACTCGCTTTTGGTAGTATCACTTGGTTTTCCACTGCAAATAGTACCCCCTCAATTCATTCACTAATTTGCCTAAATTTGCCTAAACCAAAATGTGCAAAAGACATAACATTCAAATAACTACCCCAAAGGTAAACACCAGCTCTCCAGTTCTGTGCTAAGGATGTCCAGCAATCATTACCAGAAATTTGCCTGCCACAGTCTTCTATCAATGGTGGTCTACTGTACTTCAAACAATGCAGTATTCACCACTGGCACTTTCAAAGCCTCTCTCAAACAAACTAATTCATACTCCTCAGAGAGTCTCTGTGTCCTAGGACGAATGCTAAACAACCGAACTGGTCAAAGTCATGTATATTGACCGCATTTGTCTCAACGGCGGCCTCTTCATTAGCCAGGCAACCATGCTGCTTAGTCTGTGAGTATACATTCAAACAGTAAGCATTGTAGTTAAATCTGCACTAGGCAACTTTGCACTTTAGGGGCCCCAAATGGTAGCGAGAGGTAAGTATTTGACTTTTTGAAAGTTCAAAGGACTTTAGTAACCAAAAATAATGTAATGTGATGCCAGTAAACTGTCCTCGGAGCTATTGTTGAGTCCAGCTTTCTCACAACGGAGAGCTTGCTGTAATTTCGGAGCATGTGGAGGAGAGTCCATACCCAAAACCAGAATTTCATTTGGGCAAATAAATCAAATCTATGGGGTCTCAATTAAATGGGACGCTCTTCTCTGTTGCCTCCCCAATTTGTGATTTACGCTAATAACAGGTGTATTTTTACATAGAAATCTTGCCTAGTGTAGCTTTAAATATTTCGCTTTAATATTTGACAAGGACATTGGTGGAACTCGCATACAATACAACAATTGTGTTGCATGACAAAGTTTCCATTTTGTTGTCAGGATATAAAAAAAGAAATGAAACCTGGTCTACCAGTTTGTATGCCAACCTGTTTTCCTTTAGTGCCAGAGCTGGAGGAAACAAGCAGGTGGAATGAATCTAGATCAATCTATAGGTCATATATCCATCTAGGTCAGGACACTGTCATCTACGTCACACACATACACACACACACACACACACACACACACACACACACACACACACACACACAGCTGATAGCTCTGCCCTGACCTATATGTGTCTATCTATAGATCATGCACACACCTCACATCAAACACACACACAATTACACACCAAGGACATGTATAGGTCAGGGCACTACTCTCTACTCTGAAACATGAAAGTCACTGAGTCGACATTATTAGGAAAGCTAAAGGTCAACACTGACACATTAGTACGTCTGCCCTAGAAAGATAATCTGTGTGTGTGCGTGTTTATGTGTGTGTGTGCATGTATGCGGGAGTCATCGCTGTTCCCCAGGAAAAAAGCAGGTGTACTTGACCTAGAAGAGCTGAGTGTATATGTGTGTGTGTGTGTGTGTGTGTGCATATTGGTGACACAAATACGAGCGACGGTGCTCCCCAGCATGCTGTGGTCTCACACTGAGGCATAAATAATTTCCACAGGCCACACACAACTAAAAGGGAGAAAATCCCAGATAGGGATTTACTGAGAGGGCCATCAGGAAGTACAACCTGATTATGGATTGGCTAACAGGAGGAGGTGAGTCATTGGCTGAGGGTTGCTGGAGTCATACTATGATGGTGCAGTTGTGACGGTGGGGAATGACAAGCAAGAATGAAAGCAGCGAGGCTACTTTGAGGAAGAGATTGGTTTATAATCTGTTTAAACGCTATCTTCTGGGTTGACCTTCTGTCTGCTGACGTTTGAGATTGTGTTTTCACCCAAAATGACAATCAATAAATTGCTCAAAAAGGAGGGGTGTTCACGATTCCTTCCCTCCCTCCTTTCGCTGCCTCATGCCCTTCTCTGCCCTCTCCTGTTCCCTTCCCTCCCTTCATCCCTCCCTCCTCCTCCCCTCCTGACCCAGGCCGAGAGTTCATCCCAAGAGTCCTGCTCCTCAGCCCGCCAGGATATTTCTGTGGCCTCATGAAAAATACTTTCCATGGAGAGAGAGAGAGTGAGAGAGAAAGAGAGAGAGAATATAGCCAGGGGTTGAGAAGGAGGGAAGGAGTGAGGGAGGAAGGACAGAGATGAGAAGAGAAGAGATCCCAGGGATTATATATAGATTTGAAGTGAGCAGGGGCTGTCAACGTGTACAATGTGAGTGTATGTGTGTGTGTGTGAGTGTGTGTGTTGGCTGTCAGAGTCTATTAAGGGAGCACCACAACAAGCGAGGAGGACAGACTTCCCTGTCTGTCAAGCGCTAGACAAACATCTCAGCCACAGTTAATGTCGAGTCACTAGACAAGAACTCTCTCCGTTTCCCTCTCTCTGAACTGTCACAACCAGTAATGTGTCAGAGAACAACCGATATATCAGAGGAATAGTGCGCTTACCTCAAAAAAGGGAAAATGACAGACAAATGAATTGTTAATAGGTTTAAAACACAGAGTAACAAGCACGTAATTCGTAAATGATAAGCCGTGAAAAGCTTGCCGTGTTTTGGGGGAGACCAGCATGCATGAAAAAAATGGCAGCGCTGAATTTACTCACTCGGGATTAGAACCCGCAATCTATTTCCAGAGAAAATGTCAACTTTACATTTAAATTGACAATCACACATTTTTGAAATTATACAGCGGGTTTGGAAAAGGTTCCATAAACTGAAGAGATGTAAAGTTTTCCTGGCACAAAGACACCAAACAAATGTCATGCTTTGCTCAAGAAAAAGGATGAAAATCCCCCAAATTGGACTTAAAAGGTTTTCCCCCGCCCACAACAAAATGCATCATGAAAGAACGTTATTGGTCATAATGTCGACAATACTGCTCACCAAAAAACACCTAAAATGTTGGTCTATGCATCAAGACCAATGGAAAAAGGAATGCTCATCTGGGAAATTTTTTTATTTTATTTATTTATTTATTTATTTTTTAATGGTCATGTGATCTGACCAATAATCCATGATCGGTACAATTCTTCTTAAAATGCATTACAGATCAAACTGCTGACCTTTGCAGTTAATATGTTGGGGAATTATAGAGCTTTAGGCCTACATCAGAGGTTTTTTGACTGTGGATTGTGAATCAAAATGGGGTCATGAGTCTGTATGGTGGTGGTGGTTGGGGGGGTGGGGGGGGGGGACTAAATATCTCATATAGGTAGTGCGCTGAAAGTAGACTCAAGGCGCTTGATATTTTTATTTCATTTCAAATTGATATTTTTCTCTAAAGACATTGTTTTAAAACAGGTTTGTGATATAGGCAGATTCCTGGCTCTATAAATACAGACCAGACATGGAGGTCAGCCAGGGGTCACAGGGGTGAGGGCTACAGGCTCGCCACGGCAACCGCGGAAATTAATACTAACTGAAATCATCAATATGGGACTCAAAAGATCAATACAGTCTGGTCGGCGTTGCTTAATCTGAATTACTTGCTGCATGTAACCCTCCTCCACTTCCATCAACTATGATTAAAGCTTTGTTGCAGCAGCTGCCATCTAAAGCCTAAAGACACACACACACAAATCTGAATCCTTTGGTGTTGCCCCACAAACAAATCTATTAACTTCTAAACCACTCAAATACCAAATGCACCAAATGCCAGGGGCTGAGACGCAGGCACACATGGACGGACGGGACACGCACGCACACACACACACACACACACACACACACACACACACACACAAAGCAGTCTGAACTTTGCTGTTAATTCTGTCCTTTGTGTACCATAATACACATTGTTAAACCCACACACAGTGGGCTGAAATGGGACAACAGCAACCAAGCAAGACATGCAAAATGTCAAAATATTGTCTTGATCCAATAAGTACAAGGCCTCTGTGTGTGTGTGTGTGTCAGAGAGAGAGAAAAAGAGAAAGAGAAAGAGACAGCGCGAGAGAGAGAGAGAGAGAGAGAGAGAGAGAGAGAGAGAGAGAGAGGGAGGATGTGAGGCCATGTACGTCTGTGTGTGGATCTGTATGTTTAGTCTGGGTCATGTGAGCATGGGTGTATAGTCTACGTGACTGTGAGCATGTGTGTGTGTGTGTGTATGTGCGTGCGCGGATTATGGATTAGTGTGTGTAATCATCTTAAGGGCCAGTAAGACAAGACTTGCAGCATGACCCTGACTGAATGTAAACCACACACACACACGGGAACAGTCCAGTGCAGTAAAGCATCACAGCTGACTGATTTATTGCCCTGCGTTGCTTTACAACTTTGTCTTTATCTAACAGGTAGCTGGCTACTGAGTAACTAGGGCATATTTGTACACACAGTAAGTGCTGCATGAACAATAAATAAATGCTGTTTCAAAGACTTCCTGGTTTATTCCAGTCAGGATCCATGGCCTAGTTCATTGGAAGGGATTCAAACTGCTGCGTTCTTTAAACAAGATCTTTATTTATTTGTTACTGTCATTCAAAACAAATTAGACATATAAAACTGTCTCTCACAAGGTCAAAGTGGCATCAACATGGCCATAATAAAGTGCAACTGCATGACTGTAATGTGGGGCATAAACAGCTGTGGAACCAGAAAGGGTTGGTGCTGTGCTGGCTCTTTAGAGATAATAAAATTATGGTCCAACTCAAAAAAAGTTTCATTTTTGAGCATGGCTTTTCCCTTCTACACATACAGGTTGTGGCCCCTAAAATCCAACAGAAGCAGATTTGGACAATGACGCCAAGACTGACTTTTGTTGTTTTTTTATATGGGAAGAAACTGACAGTAATTGCTCCCCCCTTCCTATCTTTTATCTATATTGTGCACTATCAAATAATACACATGGGAATGCCTTTTCTGTTCATTCTGGATCTAGAGATTGAAAGAGCAGACGGTGCAAAATGTTTAGGTGTCTGGATAGTCTCGGTGTAGCGGTCAGTAATCACTTAAAGCAGATCAGGAGAGCTAGGAAGATCTCTATGTTCCTTCAGTCTGGAGGAAGACTCATTAACCTGTCTACGTGTGAAACTGTGTGCGTGTGTGTGTGTGTATGTGTGTGTGTGCGTGCGTGTATGTGTGTGTCAGACACTCGGTAACCAGCTAAAGAACATCAACAGGTCAGGACACAAGGTCTAAACTCTCAACTTCTTTGTGCAAACCGTTTGAAACTGCAGTAATTGTGATCTTGAAAAAATATTTTAAACATATTTTTGATGTTTCGTATAAGTCTGCAACTAATCAACACAACTAGACTCTTGATATCTTGTGGTCAGGTTCTCTGATGTTGCCGTTGAAAGCGCTTTCCAAGCTCCTTTTGGAGATTACTGTATTTATACTTGACAAAAAACTATGGAAAAAATAGACTATACACTACTACATGAAAAATAGAAGCTGAATACTTCACCAGGATGGCAAAGACACTATGAAGCAGAACATGACATAGTAATTTATTTGGAGCTGAATAAATTTATAGTCTTTCCAGTAAATCCAACGACACAAGCAGTACCAAGAACGCAGTGTGACCCTACCTCCTAACCCCCTCGACTTAGTCTACCATAAGCCAGGAAACTGTATTGTGAGTGTCCTGCATGACCCGTTCATCTATTCATCGTTTTGTTCTTCTGCTTTAATTAACTCCTGATATTGTTTGATATTGTATTTAGAAAACATTTAGTGGTTAAACGACTGAAAATGTGTCATAAAATATCCAAAAATGCACCAGCATCAATAGGAAAACTAGCTAAAAATTAGAAGAATTCCTGACTAGTCAGCTTGTTGGAGATATTAGATCTGCAAAGGACGGTGATGAACTGTAACCTTTATTCTTAAGCCCATCATACGCCAAGAAAAAATTGACCGTTCCAACTGTTCCCATCAGAAGCCAACGGCTGTAGAACTGAATCTGTGGATCCAGTTGGCGGACGGTGTGACCCAAATACAGGAGAGGTCCAGATATCGAAACTGAATCCTGGGATGAGCTATCGAGCTAAGGGGGTCAGATGACGCAGTGGATTTAAAGTCCTTATTGCTTTTAGTCGAGTCATGAGGATGAGGGTGTGTGTGTGTGCGTGTGTGTGTGTGTGTGTGGGAGCGAGCGCATACGCATGTACACAGACATAGACACACATGGAGAGGCAGGGCTAGATATCCATTCCAAACACATATTTTGAGATTAGCAGTGAACTGTAACTAAGCATCTATTTTGGATTTTTGTTAGCCTGTAATCACGTTCGCTATGTTGAATTTTAGATATTTGTTCTCCACTTTCAACTGGCTGTGACAAGATGAGTCTTAATGTGGTAAAAAGTTAACAGTCAATAAAAGAGGCTGGTAGCATCGCAAGTGAATAACATTTGCTGTCCAAATACCCGGATGTCATACGTGTATCTATGAGACACAAGTAAAAAAAATTTCAAATGCACAATATTATCTATTAATCTTAGATATGGTAACTGTGCAGCTTGTGGTTTAACTTTGTTGACATGGTATTTCCTGGTATCTCCCACAATTGACATTGTGGGAGGGTGCATGTGTGAGCGGGCATGGGTGTTTGTGTGTGTGTGTATGTGCGTGTTTGTCTGTGTGTGTGTGTGTGTGTGTGTGTGTCTCACCTGGCTGCAGGGCCGTCGTCGGTGTGTGTGTGTTGCGGTGAGTCGGAGGAGGCGGGGCCCTCTTCCCCGTCCTGAGGCAGCTCCTCACACTCTGCCTCACACTTGTCATCATCCAACAGCTCTGTGATCTAGAGGCAGAGAGGCGACAGCAGAGGTTAGCACCAAAAATATTATACATTAATTATGTTGCAAAAGCATGTGAAGACATGGTGTACTGCTCATATTGTTCATAGTTTTTCCTCAAAGACTTTCTTGGGCTAACCTGAGCTGAAACTTTTTTTGATGGGATGGTATGTTTGGTTTTTATCTCCAAAATTTGGTTTCATACTGGACGGCCTGATTTGTGCTAAAACTGGTCAAAATTTGACACTGAGCAATCAAATAAATAATGTGTAACCAATTTAATATCACTTTATCTGACTTTCCACTTCAGACTCACAGAAAAAACACATTCCCATCTCATCCTCTCTTGTACAGTTGTTTTTGGAGAGAAAAAAAGGCCGCAAACAAAAAAAATCAATATTCTATATTCTCTGCAATTACTCGCCCGCCATCTGTAAAAATAGTGTTTGTTGTTAAAAAAAAAACAAGCTTTTTATAAGCTTCGGATTTGGAGCAAATGTTAAGACCTTATGCACTTATTCACACTGATATTTAATGGCCTTAGGAGAGGAGCTGACCAGTGAGGAGGATAATATTTCCTCCTCTGTTCTCTGAGTTAGCAAGAGTGAGATGACGTTGACATAACCTAAAGGTGAACATCACATTTACTTTGCTAATTTGGAACCAAAGTCGCCTTTCCCTACGAATTTCAGAGATCAGTGTACTCTGAGAAAGCCTTCGAGAAAAACTAAGACGTGGGATGTTGATTTTGATCTTCTAAATTTGTGAGGAATGACTTCATTGTGGGCTAAATCTCAACAAAATCCCTTTACTGTGCGATGTCACTCCCTAAAGCTGATTTATGACCATTTCCCTCATCATTATTATCTAGTTTGTTATTTCTGTCCCTCCTATTGGAGATTAACTGTCCAGTACAGAAATGACCAGAGAGGATAATATTTCTGGCTAGGGGACTTCTGTTCCCTGAATTAGTGACTGAAGGAAGGTGTTGACAGTATGTGTGTGTGTCTGCATACGTGTGTCTGCATATGTGTGTGTGTGTGTGTGTGTGTGTTAGGTATGAGACAAGACATTCATACAGTTTGTTCCAGAGGACATCTAAATATAGATGAAGCTAATGAGTAACACATTAACACGACAGATATACCGGTTAGCAGCAAGATAAATACACAGATAGGATAAATAGCATTTTCTGGGAAGGACGGATGGAGGGAGTGTGTGAGGGGTGGGGGGGGGGGGGGGGGGGGGGGAGGGGGGGGGTAGAGGAAAGGGAGGGGAAAGAGGGATGAGGGAGAGAGAGAAGGGAGGGAGGAGAGCGAGAGGAGTGGGAGGGATGGAGGTTTAAAGGCAGAGGTAGAGGGAATGGAAGGACGAAGGTAACGAATCTGAGAGAGCGAGGGATGGAGGGAGAGAGAGAGAGGGGAGGTAGGTGGTGGAAAGAGGGAGGGAGGGGAGGAGAAGTATATAGATAGAAATAACTCATCATGTTGCTGTCAGCATATGAACAAGACACAAACAGAATTCCTTCTCATCACACCAAGCTAGTTAACCAAGGGAGTCACTAAAGCTGCTTTCTTTCTCTCTTTCACCCTTTTCTTAAAGTCATACGTGACATTTTCATATAAATAAATGTGCATTTTGCTATGCTCTATCACCGATTGAAAAAACCTATACCCAGTTCATGAAAGCTATTACATTTGCTGTTCTACACACTTGATGTCGAGTAGGTCTTTCCCAGGAAAAATCACAGGTTTTATGTTTCTGGCGGCAACAACAGCAGCGGTTTGTTTGGAATAACTAGAAGAACAACTATGTCGTTCATGGCTAAACAGACAAAGAAAAGAGCGCCACCTACAGAAACTCAAACTGCATCAACAGAAAATCCGTTTGATCCTGTTTGATTGGCAGGTGAAGTGCAGCGCAGAAACACCACAGCAATGAGCGCTTAGCACCAGAGATGTCACCAATATTTGCACCAGAGAGAGAGGAAAGTCAGGAGAGAGAGAGAGAGAGAGAGGAGGGACAGCAAGGGTCAAAGGTCATGAACTGGATTCGTTCTCATGACATTTCACATACGCAGTTACGCCACAGAGCCACATGGACGCTCCGTTTCTCTTACTGCGATTTACTTTCTTTTCCTCCGTCTCACGCTGTTTTTATCGTCTCTCCTTTTCCTCTTTCTTCCTCTGCCTCTCTCCTTCACTCTTATCAACACCAACCCCATCTGCTGCTGTCACTGCCCCGTTGCTAGGGCAACATCTCCGTTCCAAGACCACTCATTGGCTGTTGGGGAATTCTTGCATCATCACGTGTGCAGATCTGGGGGGGGGGGGGTGACTCATACTCGTCTCTCTCTTTATGTGTGTGTGTGTGTGCATCTGTGATTAGGTAAAGGATTCATACTCTTCTATTGCCTTAGTCCTATTATATAAATATTGCCTATAACCAGAACCATTAAAAATTTCTTAACGGTTAAATAAGAAGTGACGATGGTGTTATTTATGTTTGTGTGTATGTGTGTGTCTCTGTGTGTTTGTGTGTTAGTGTGTGTGTGTGTGTGTGTGTGTGTGTGTGCGCGCATGTGCATGTGCATGTGCATGTGTCAGAACTGAAGGGAAAGGAAAGAGATGGTAAAGAATTTCCAATCACCAGAAAATTGAGCATTGGTCAAATGTTAACTGTGCTATGATGTGCATGTTTTGTATGCAAAATACTACTAAATATCTTTTGCTATGACTCAAAACCTTCAATGAACTGATCCACTGAAACAGATAGATGGACAGACGATAACCTTTAACCGAGCCGATCCTGACAGACAAGACCGAGGAACAAAACAGCTCGGGGTAAGACCGGGTCACGAAGTTAAACAGAGCAGTGGAACATTCCCAAACTGCTCGAGGCTTATCATAAAGCGATGACTTAGCGTGGATAGAATAGGATAACATCGGACAGAATTAAAATGGATAGAGTGGACACTTCCATTAAGATACACAGAGCTGTGGAACCTTCCAGAAATGTTTAAGGCTTATAATAAATCCTAGAATTAAAGTGGACAGAACAAACACTTCCATTTCAGTTCTGTGTCATGTTGGCGCAGTAAACCACATTAGATTTTAGTAGGTAGGTATTGTAAGCTACATTCAACATTAGGGCTAATATGAGCAAAATGCCCAAAAAAGAATCTTTAATAAAAAAAATTAAATAAATAAAAAAAAAGATGGTATTCTGGTGCTGAGCCCAATTTCTGGCCTATAAATTAAATTGCTCATTGTATTCAAACGTAGCAAATGATAAGCAACATCTGTTTTTGTTTCTTCTTATCTAAAATATTGAAAAATCAATGTCTATATTCTGTGTTGCAATTTAGATCACAATTGCAATATTCAGCAAAATAATCACAACATGATTATTTGTCAATATTGTGCAGCCCTATTAGACATACAAAATTGAATGACAAATCCCTAAGCTTAGTGGGAATTATTGACATACAATAGTCTCCCTTTGTCATCATCTACATGAGTGGTTTTCAATCCTGCTGAGCACTGCTGGTTTCTATCCTACCAGCTAGTTAATTATATTCACCGGGCGTCCCAGGTGTAAATCAGTCGCTGATTAGAGGGCTACAATGGAAACCAGCAGGACTCTGGGTCTCAGAGACCAGGATTGAAAACCACTGATCTACATTATATTCATTCACTCAAGGCTATTCACCAGTAATGTGGACTGACTAATACCATGAATATAACCTTGAATTATACGACAGCTACCAAGAGCATATTCATTCTATCAAGGCTACTTATCAGTAATATGGAAAAATGACCCTGGATATCACCTTGAATATAAAAGTCCCCTTGCGTGTATTCACTCAAATGAAGGGGGTTGACATAATGAACAATTAGCTTGAATTTATAATTATCCCCTGGACTAGAGGCATTCGTTCAAAAGGCCTGAATGGAATAATGACTATAACCGTGGCTGTGCTGAGTAAGTGATCGGAAAGCCTTTGAGGTGATGTAACAATATTAGAGGATAAGAGTTTGTAAATCCCCTGCTGGGATGATCTGGCACGGTCATTCAGAGAGGAAGAAGGGGGGAAGGAGGCCTTGAAAACATTATCCCCCTCTCTAAGTCTGTGGAAAAATTCAGCCACATTAACTAACAAATGACTAAGTTTGAAAAATAAGTCCCTGTGTGTTTTTGTGTTGTGCGTAAGCTGTGCAAGTGTCAATGTGCTGCAAGAGTGTGTCAGTGTGCTTATACATGTGTGTGTGTGTGAGCGAGCACATCTCTATATGCTTGTGTGTGTGTGTGTGTGTGTGTGTGTGTGTGTGTGTGTGTGTCCGGAGTGGGTAGAGTGAGAGGGCAGAGAATGTCAGGAACAGAAGGTCTTGGCCTTGGCCTGGGTTTGAGGTCCTGTCCTGAGTTTCTGGACGCAGGAGGAGAAAACATCGAGCTCTGCTGACGTTATTAGTTTGACTACTGGACAGCTAGTGGGCCGGGAACACAGAACAATGATAAATGACTCACAACTGACGTTACAAGTAGGGCTGCAGCTAGCGATTATTGTCATTATCGAAATAATTTAGTCTAGAAAATGTCAAAAACAATGACAAATGGCCATCATAAGTTACCACAGCCCAAAGTGATTCTTAAGTTTGTTTACTTAGTCTAACCAGCAGCCAGAAAAACCCCAAAGTATTCATTTATAATGATATGAAACAGAGAAAAGCAAGCAAATCTTAGCATTTGTGAAGCTGTATCCAGTAAATGTTTGGTATTTTTACTTGATAAACTAAAATGATTAATGAATTACCATAATTATAATCGATTAATTTTCTGTCGATCGACTAATCGATTAATCTACTGCTGAAACTAATAGTTTCAGCACTATTTACAAGCCTCAGACCAAGATCAGTGTCTTTCAAGGCTTTTTGTACGGCCGCTCAATTTTGATATCACTTTTGAAAACTTCAATACAGTCAAAAGTATAGGCGACTCCATGTTTGACAAAGAAAAAAAAACATAAAGAAAAAAAAAACATAAATGAAAAACATAAAAATGTCAACATCCAAAAACATGTCCAACTTCAGTCGTCACTGTTGCAAGAAGAACTGACATTATCTGAAAATAGGAGAGAAAACTAGCTCAAGGTTTTGTTTTTTTTAATGTTTTCTTTCCTTTTACGTTTGGAATAAAAGGTCTCAGCCTTGTGGCCTTGGTCAAGCGGTCCAGTTCTGAGGTTCTGGACAGAACGGGGAAAAACACAAAACAACAAAAAGCCCTGCTGACGCTACCAGTTTGAATGTAAGATCACTGTGGTCAGTAAGTTGGTTAGTAATAGAGAGGGCCAGGCAAACAGCAGCATCAACAGCTTAGTGGTTAGACACAGCATCCTGTAACTGGAAGCTCACAGGTTCGACCCTCACACCATTAATTTTCAGTCATTTTTTTCCCTACTTGCATTTTTTCAGTATTGTTTTTATCCTCAAGGTTTAAGATTACTAAAAAGCACAACTCAGAGCTGGAAGTTGTTGAGCAGATTTTGTGTGGGCTGATCAAGCAAAATTTACCCTTGTTTTTTTTTGCATCACTAACCTACTCTCTTTCAGAGTTTTATTCAATCTGCAGTATGTTTCACTGCAGCGACTTGGGGAAGGCTTTTGACACTGAGTTTTGGTTCACAGCCAGTTAGTCAGCCAGTCAATTCATCACTGTCAGTCATTTCTGGTGATTAGCCTTTCAAAAATCTAACCACTACCTGCCCTCCTGCTCCGAAACACTTTCAAGAGACAAGGTGTGTCTGGTTGATGGGGGAATTTAGCCACTGAACTGCTGTTACATAATGATATGCCTCAGAATGTTAAGTGGGCCTAAATGACAATGGCTAGTTTGAAATAAACACCTGACTGCGAATAAAGAAAAAGGATCAAACCAGACAAATGAGTAAAGTGAATGAAGACATTGAGATGCTAATCAGGGAAAGACAGAATTATCTACTCAAATTCTCACTTTCTCATTACTAAGCCTGTGGGCACTTAAAATGGAGATTGGGTTTTAGACTAGAGGGCACTTAGGAAATGGATAGGCCCCCCCAAAAGACAAAAAAAGCACTGTTTTTTCCCCTTCAAAATAAACATTTTAGTATTCAAGTGATACAATTTGAGCACTGAAAACAAGCCCTGGGAGTGAAAGTCCCTTGGCAAAAGAAGACTGTTGAAAGTAAAAAATTCTCTTCTCAGCTTGTGTGTGTGCATGTGTGTGTGCATGTGTGTGTGTGTGTGTGTGTGTGTGTGTGTGTGTGGGGCTGCGCTGTTTACTTCCAGCAGTACCACTGGAGATGAACCCTCTAGCCTAATGTTCCAGCAGTGAGAGTAAGCTTTGTGATCTAGCACTTATCCTTAGCTCCCCAAGGTGGTATCCACTGATTTACAGACATTAATATTCTTTCTGACCACTCATAACATGCACCCATAGTAAATACATCAGCTGCATATCTCCAAAAACACCCCATCATCACTGGAGAAATTGCTTATCATCAAACTGCTGAAATTCTGTTTCTTTTTATTGTGGGGGGCAGAGGGAATAGAGAAAACAAAACACCGGAGTGCAAACAGATTATTTTTCAGCAGGTGAATTTGAATAAAGCATGGCTTTTCATTGGGTATTCCAATTTCACTATTCACTAAACAGAGGCAAATATCTAAGGATTTCTGTAAATCTGAATTACCTTGAATTAATTAGATAGTCTAGTGGAAATGAATTAAACTGTCCAGTAGAGGCCAATTTTGCAAACTTTTGAAGGCCAACGCTCTGAGAAAAAATTTTTCAAAGCCTCATTTGACGGCCTAAATACTACATCTGCTCAAATCAGAATTTTAACCTAAATAAGCTTCAATATAAGACAAATTTTCAAACACAATCAGGTTTAGAAAATCAGGTGAAACTCCTAGTTCAGCATTATATTTGCTCAGCAGCATTATTGATTCGTCAGATCATAGACAAAATTTTAGCAGAGAAGTATGTCAATTCTACTAGAAACTTTGACAGCTAGCTAGTCTTTCTCGTTCAACAAACTACTTTGGCAGCTTCCAAAATTAAACGGGCTGCTCTGTTTGCCATTGTGTGTGTGTGTGTGTGTGTGTGTGTGTGTGTGGTGTGTGTGTGGTGTGTGTGTGTGTCTGTGTTCACACCACATGACCCTTGTTGACATATCATATGGTTCCCCTGCCATCCAACTAGGCTGTCACCACCTCCTTTAAATAACTCCACGTTCTAACTTATATAGGCTATTGCTCAATAGCTAATCACTGTGTCACAGGAGCACAGACGGCTGTACGTTCCAACCTATATAAACTATTCCCCACTGCTTAACATTGCGTTCTAGAAATGTGTAACTCTAAAACCTTTGTAGATTATAAATCCAGTTTTCCAGAGTTCCAGAAGCACAGTTCTTGCTAAGCTGGTACAGGCGGAGTAGTAGGACACACCTAGATTCATATATTTGCTACAGTTAGAACCAACAGACCTGAGCAAAATCAGGCTTTCCTTACTAACGGACTACAGACCTAACTAACTAACTAACTAACTGACTAACTAACTAGACAGACAGACAGACAGACAGTTTTGGTGTGTCCAAGATGGTGTTAGATGGTCTCACTAAGAAACACAGGCCTTAGATTCAACCCCATCAATGGCCAAATCAAATCAAGCCTACCAGCCGAGACCTGCTGGTAGGCCAAGCCAAGCCAAACAGTGGCCAAGGACAAAGAGGTGTGACCTTATATAGATGGAACAGTTGAGCACTCTGTGCTCACTTTTCACGTTTGCTATACTGGTGTTGCAGTGTTGCTCCACCTCCAAGAGATACGGCTCAGAAAGCAGAGTTGCCGATGTCTACGACGGTTACCTCTACAGGATGTTTTCTGCTTGGTTTGCAAGCAGAAACCACAAGAAAATGTGTGCTGAATCAAAACTTTTCGACTTAAAAAAGAGTTAGGCTTGCTGATTTTTGACATTTTTTCCTGCTCTGTCCAGGCATCCTGACATTGCAAAACCTTCTTGAAACACTGAATCAAAACAAACACACCCATTGGTATTGTCCTAGCAACAACAAGCCTAGGCCAAGCCTTGCTCCAACCCTGGCAGCAATATACCTGACTCCCATTCTGCTGAGCATGAAAAAACAAGCCAAAATCCAGCTTAGCGCAGCTCATCTTTCGATCAATGCCAGCCTCTTTCAGAGTTTCAATTTCTCAACCAAAATGCGGCAAAACTGTGGCCAAATACACCATTACTCAGCGATGTCGTTTCCCGCCTCCCTTTCTCCATCTTCTCTTCTCTGCATCTCCCCTTCTGACTTTCTCATTGTGCGTCTCTCTCTCTACTTCTCTCTCTCTACCTCTCACTATGTCTTTATCTTTCTTTCTGTAGCTTATTTGAGTCATCCCAGCTGAACGCACCACTCCACTGCTTTTAAACAATACTCTTTTGGGTCTGTTACCTGGCTTACCTCTGAGCAGTCTGCTGTGTGAGAGACAGAGAGACTGTGTGTGTGTATGTGTGTGTGTATGTATGTGTGTGTCTGCGTATGTGTGAGATAATCCCCTCCATGAGGGTCTGTTCCCCTGTGTAGAGGCTGGAGGTGTCAGTTCCACGGTTACATCATCATGACCTCTCTCTCTCTCATCCCTCACTCTCTCCCCCTCCTATCCTTTCTTTCTCCCAATCTTTGTCTTTCTCCCTCTCCTCCCTTCGCTCTTTGCCAACTCTCTCCCTCCTTCTGGCTTGCTATCTCTCGCTCTACCTCTCTCAAACCCCCCACTTTCTCGTCCTCTCTCTTACGTAAGACACATGGATCAGTGCACAGATATTTTTTTCTTATTCAGAGATCTTTCTGTTTGCTCTTTCTTCTTCTTCTGCTTTCTCTCTCTCTCTCTCGCTTTCTCCTTGTAATGTTATATTCTCTCTCCTCCGACTGCCCAGCCACAAAAAAAGGAATCAAAGGGAGGCAGAAGGACAGAGGAAGAGAAGGAGAGTCACATGAAAGGAATTTGTAATGTAGCTCATTGTTGTACTGTGCTCAATTTCAATTCAATTACCTTTCTTCTACAAAGCAAAGCTCTTGTAGGAGAGGTGAGGGAAGATGGATACTATATTGGGGAAAACAAGCACAGATCCTGTACAGACCCACGGCACATGTGTTCAATTCAATTCACTGCACTGAAGCATTACGACACGGTTATCTGTTAAATAATTCCACTAACGTCACTTAAATACCACAGGTAATAACGTTACCTAATGTTAAAGTTTATACGGCAACGGAAGACACGGATGTACGTAAATTAACAGCAGAGAGTGGGGCTCAGTGTGGGAGCAATGCTCAGCTAGCGCGCCACGTTTACCGGTTAAATTACCTATTCCTCCAGCGTCACATCCTTCACCTGTTACCTACTGTTAAGGTTTGCAGGACAGCAGAAGATGTGGATGTCTGTAAATTGACGGCGAAGAGTGTGGCTCAAAGTGGGATTCAATATGGCTTTATCAGTATGAGACTCAATGTGGCATTTAGCCCATAGGCGAGAGGCCAGCTCTTAGTCAGAGACGCCCCCTAGAGGCCATCTCATGAAGCAACATCACTCACTAAGCGTTACCTGACTGACTGACTGACTGACTGACTGACTGACTGACTGACTGACTGACCTGAATTTGCCTCTTGATGCCCTCGGCTGCACCGTGGGAAAAATCTGAATATTAAAATATTATGTGTGACTTACAAGGACTCAAGATCACAGGGAAAGCAAGACTGGAGACAAGTTTCCAGCAATAGCGCAGTTAAGTTAATTAAGAAAAAAACACTAATAGATACAGATGAAGTAATAACAAAATTAAGTAATGAAATGAAGTCAACAGCTGAGAGAGTTATTGAAGAGAGAAATGGTTTCTCTCACTCCTGCCGAGACTTTCAGAATGACTGTCTGCAGCCTTTCACTTCATCCTTTAAACATTATGTTTCATGGCCTCTGCTCTGCTTTATTGGACAATGTACATTGGAAAGTGACAGGGAAGATAGGAGAAAGGGGATGTGCGACATTGACATTAAGTACTTTCAGAATAGTTGTTGTGTACTAGCGATATGTTTCTATGGGTTAATACACTGGGTTCAGGCCATTGTAAAGTTAAATGTTACCTAAGCCACTCTTGGTACTGTCGATGTAATGGTGTGGTCATATCTCTCAGCAACAGCCTTACTTAGTCTGCCAGTCTTGTTCTGTATGTTCTATGTAGGTGTAAGTCAATGTATAGCAAAACACAGCAAACTGCTGCACTGGACCAATTAACATTACCCTTGAGACAAATGTTTGATAAAAGCCCATTAAACTGGCTTTTGATTAAGTAGTACTTACTGGTTTTGTATGATATTGATTTTCTTGACATTGAACAAACAACTCAAGGGGCATAGTCCGCACTCAAAAAGAAGGTGTTATGTTTCTTCTTAAAAATATTCCATTTGAGGAAGCGCTTTCTCTTCAGTAATACAATGTACAGCAATAGCCGGAGGCATTTAACAGCACAGACTACAGCTGGATTGCAAGTTAACTCACTTCCTAGTTCTGCCTGAGATCTTGTCAACCTTAAAATTTCCCTCGGCCTGGCTGGAATCACTGTGGTTTTCAGTCTGGTAGATGTTTATGTTCCTAGGCACGAGATCCAGTCATGAACCACTTCAAATGTTCCCAAGCCCTCCAAGATTTACAAACCAGTATTACTGGAGTCCAATAATTTAATTTGGCCCGCAAAAGGTTTGGCTTCAAGTCCAGACTGAGAGAAGCCTTTCTGATCAGCTTGAAAAACAACAATGGTAATTCTTGTAATCTCTTTTCATAGTCTGAGGGTTTATTAAACCAACTGCTCATAGTGCCAAGACTCAAAACAAAATGAATGAATTATAACTTTTAAACCCCAATCCAAGGTTATTTTGAGCATATCAAGCATGGGTACATAAAAGCCTCACAATTGGGAAGTCAGTCATATATATTTTTGAGATTCTTCACTCATCTACAAATTCACAGATGCTAATAAGCTTTTTTTAGAACAAATTGGCCAACTTTACGCCAGTGTTTTCAAATGCAAACAAATCTTCAAAAAGCTTCAGAGCATTTCAGAATCATATACTATCAGCACAAAACTCTTTCAATTAACTTGGGAACCGAAAAAGTAGCAGTTCCATGTTTCAACAGTCAGCAGTGGGACATTATTTCAATTTACACTGAGATGAAGGATCGGGTCTTTCACTGGTAAACCTCTTATTACGGCCTATTACGGTCCATTTCCTCATTGGTGCGGAAGGAGTTTTAAGCTGCTTCAAATCAGGCGTGAGTTACCTAAGTATTGCTAACAGTTTAGTGGTGTGCTGTAATTTCAGCTTTTACGTTTAAAAAAAGGACTTACTTAAGCATTACGTCTAGTTAGATAAGAGGATGGAGAGAATATGAAAAGAACAGGGGGGGTACATGACCCAACAAAACATGCCGTTTTATCCAAAGCGCCTTACAGTACCATGAGCGCATATGTTTTCTCTATGGATGGAGCCATAGGGAATTTAACCCCTAACCCTGTCAGAGTTGGTGCCACACTCTGCTGTCTGAGCTCCACAAAAGAGGAAGACAAAAAGAGACATCGGTTGTTTGTTAATGAGAGGAAAAAGACCAAAAAGAGGAAGAGGATATTGATGCACTTTGGAATGAAACTTCTCAGCTCTCAGGTCAGGAATGTCGGTGGTGAATTCATGTATTTATAACTGTAGTTTCTTGTATTATGTAAGTAGCCTTCAAGTAATTAGTGTATTTTGTTTTGTTCTTTATTGTATTGTTTTCTTTACTGATATTTTTTGTGTTGTCGTTTTGTACTTTCTTGGTTGGTGAGTGGTTTGTATTTGTGTCTTGTGTGTTGATATATCATCACTTCCCAGGCATTTATTTTACTCACAATAGTTCTCTAGACTACGGTTATGTGGGGAAAAAAACAAAGAATAACTATATTGTCCCAGTTGGGGTGGTGGGGGTGGGCAAAAAAAAGATAAAACAAACTTCACTGATCCCTGAGGGGAACCATTACAGCGGCAGAGAACAGAGGTGTAGGCTGGAGAACAAAGAGTCAGAAAGGTAAAGATTTACCTTAATAAAGGAAAAAAATAAAGACTGAGCGTCGTTATGATGCTAATACAATATTTTGTCATGATAGCTAAAACAAAACTCACACTATGATCACTATTCACATACTCCTGTGTAAGAGCATATGCATAAAATGTGCAAATATGCTATATTGATAAAGGAGAGGAGATGGAGGAGGGGGGAGGGGGGTGGGGGTGGGGGGGGGGGGGGTGGGGGGGGAAGGGGCGGGGGCTACCTGCTCGTTGATGGAGCTGTAGTCGTTGGTGGTGGAGACGTCGTCGTCCTCCGAGTCAAACAGGCCTTCCTGATTGTCCAACAGCTCTGCCAGCACCCTGCTCACAGACTCCTGGTCCCGGAGGTCCTCCCCTTCTGTTGATAGACTGGAGATGGAAGAGGAGGGGTGTTGGCTGTGCAGTTTCCCACAGGATGTTAACAAATTAAAGTGGCTGATGAAACTCACATCTGTGTGTGCCTGTGTGTGTCTTTGCATGTGTTCCTCCATGTGTGTGTGTGTCTGTGGGTGTGGGTGTGGGTGTGTGTGTGTGTGCCCGCGTGTGTACACAAATGCATTCGTGCAAGTGGACTCCTCCCTTATCAGTACGAAGGAAGAGGCGCATGATCATACTGATGGTTATCAATCTGTGGCTACATCACTCAGGGTGTGTTATGTACTGTGGTGACACATGTGAATCGTCTGCAAAACCAATTTCTCCCTGTGGGACAATTACATTTTCTACAGTCACTACTGCTGCTGCTGCACCTACCACTACCACACCTACTACAGGTATTACTAAAACCAACCACACAAACATGTGATGATGTGGGTCAGTTTGCACTAGATAATTTCCTTCTGAAAGTAGGTGTATAGCCATATAATTCTAGTTTGGACAGTGGCAGGATAATTACGTACTAGTCTTGTAGATCCCCCCACCCTCTCTTCCTCTACTCTCAGAATTAAGGATCCCAAGGACAAAGAAGCAGGATGACTTGTCCAGATCCAGCAAAATAGCAACTGAATATCCTTCAAGTGGATAAAAACATGTGCTTGATTACCCTTTGCTCACAATGTCTGTGCTTCTGTCAGACCCATTATTTTGCAAGATACTGTGATTGTGATTATTAGTCACAGATATACAATTAAACACGATTAATTGTGCATCCCCGGGCAGGGTGTGCTGCATCTTACTGGAAGATGTCTGGTCCGAAGACGGCGGCCAGTGCCCCGATGTTCCAGCTCTCCTGCTGAAGCGAAGCCACGCTGGCCAGGAAGCGGCACAGGAAGCGCAGCAGGCCATAGTTCAGCTGGGGAAGCTGCTGCAGCAGGTACTTCATGTTCCTACACAGCTCCTCTTCGTTACTGTAATCTGGAGATATTTAGGAGAAGACTACAGGTTATGGGAAAGTATCATTATTACAATTATAAATCATCATCAACATAGGTACACTTGATACTTCATGTTCCGAAAAAAGCTCCTTTTTTTTACTGTAATCTGAAAATATTTAAAATTAGACTATTGGTTGTGATTACAGTTATTATCATTATCACAATACTCATCATCCTTAACACAGATAAATGGGATACAGCTCCTCTTCATTACTGTAATCTGGAGAAGAGTGTATTGGTTTTGGTTACAAATGATTACAATCATTGTAACCACCATTAGCATCGCTACACTTCATAAACTACATGTTATATTTGATGTTCCTACAAAGTTCCTCTTCATTACTGTATTTGGAGATATTTTGGAGTAGACTATGGGTTATTATTCGAGGCGAATACCATCACCATCATCTGTATATTCAATACAAGTACAAGTCCTTCATGTTCCTACATGGTTCCACCTTGAATTTCTTATCCGGAGAAGCACGCAGACACACAGATTAGATTATGTACGATCCTCTGGGAGAGGTGAAATGAGGTGAAACAGGAGACGGCAGGAAGGAGGAAAACGTGCTAGAGAGAAAATGCTTTACGTAGCTTCGTACAGCCCCATTATAAACAAGAAGACATGCGTTTATACATGGGCTATGACTCCATGACACAGGGAATCCCCACCAACTCCCCCCACTGCTGTAATCTGGGTGGCAGCGGCAGGACCAACCACCATGATGACAAGGAGATTAGTCTATATTATCTGTGGGAGAAATAGAGGCGGGCGAGGACAGGGCGAAGAGGAGAAACAGAAACAGAGCAGTGGAGGAAGTGGGAGAATTCCCCTTTAAAACCACAGGGTTTCGAATTGACGGAAAATGGAAATTTGGATTTTTATTTAGTAGAATTTAAAAGGAAAATGTTGTAACAACTGGAATGTGTGTTTGTTTAACACACAGGGTTTCTACACACTGTCCATTAAAAAACGCGGTATCATTTCCACACCTTAATATGTTGACTGAACTTGAAGATTCAGGCCAATGTTCATTATGATATATCCTAACAGTGAATGGGCAATATGACAGTCAATTAGTCAGTGTCAGAATTGAACAACAGTTTTTTTTCCCATAATTACCAGATAGCTTTTTCTCATACTTTCATAACATTTTATTTTGTGTATTTCGCATGATCAAATTTATCTTCCATACTTTTCCACCCTTTGCATATAGTTCTGAATTTGAAAAAAAATGTTTTGAATACACTAAATTAGAAGAGGATGGTTCTGAATGACAAGGGAACAATACTGACACAACCTTGGTGTTTGAGAAGATGTAAGCGGAAGAATGGGAAGAGAAGAAGAAGACAGAATGAAGAAAAAGAAGAAGAGAATGATTGAGGCCATTCGGGTTCTTGTAAGGTAAAGCTACCACGACAAGGACGAAAGAACAAAAAAAAAAAAAGGAGAAGACATCCTTCCCCCCAACAAGGCCAAATTCCTGCATGACCTACCCTCCAGACAGAGCAAGAAAACTGAAAATATGAAAAGAAAATTAAGTTGTTGGTTTCAGGGTGGATGGAAAGAGAGAGAAAAAAAAAAAATACAGAAAGGTATGAGAAGAGGAAAAGCGGACAAGTGCGTGTCACACACCTTGGTGCAGCTGAAGTATGTGTCCCTGTATCGCCGTGGGGATGACGGGTTCAGGGAGCTCCTGCAGGAAGAGACGAAGCAAACTGACGGCCGAGGCCAAGTCTGCTTCCTTCTCTAGCTCCACCTCCTCGCCGCTGTCGTAGCGCTGCCGTAGCCAATCCACACGCTCTGCGTTGCCGTTGACCAGGAAGAGCCCCTCCAGGTCCAGATGACCTGAGAGGGTAAATAAAAAACAACACACACACCAGCATGCACAGACAGACACACACACACACACACACATATACACACATACAGAACAGAGATCAATAACAGACCAAAAAATGTTTAATATTTTCTGAACAGGGTAAGTTTATCAAGCTAGAATCCTCAGTTTCTACCACCCAGCCTCTAATGCCGTTTTCAACAGACTGTTCAAGGCAGTCAAAAATTATAAAAGCAATGGCCAGAAACAAGTTAAGTGTGATTATGGGACCAATTTGTTTATTTGGAATGACTCTTAGTACACTGGGAGTGTTGATGATTCCCCTCTGAGACAGTAGTCCTGTTTCAAGAGTTTCTTGCCTGCAATTTAACCTCGAAACCACTCCGCAAGTGTAACAGATCTGTCATGGAAGGAATTGCTACCCTTTTAATTAACTTAACAAGCCACACTGGTCGCACATGACGGAAGGTAAAGCATCCCAGAAGCGGCACTGCATCGTCATGATACGCCATGGCCCAATTGTTTTGGGCTGGTGGTGGTATGTTGCTGAACTGTAGTCTAGGCACTAATGTCAATTAAATTGAAACTGGATGAAAAGGGGAAATGTTTGCCTTTGTTTTATTCCTATAATTTGTGTGCAACATTAAGACTTTTTTTATCAATGGCTATTGCCAAACAGTACAATAGATAGTATCTTTAGATAAGTTAAGAGCAGTGTATTTAGCCTACCCTCAGTATTTTTCCCTTAAATTAGTTAAGTGAGTGATTTTGAGCTAGTAAATACATTTATCAAAATGTAAATGACTAAAGGTTTAAAACATGACACTAGTTATAATGCATTTACTTACTCATCACTGCGATTCTGACTGATTTTGACGCTTATGCATCCCTGGCGAAACACAAACTAAACAAAAATGTTTTCCGCTTGTGTGGCGTTTGCAGTGTGGTTTTTGGAGTATGACCAGTCATTAATGAATCAAACAAATGGAATTTGTTAAAATGTTCTTGCATTGAACTGAGAGCCTTCTCCCAAGCATGACTTGAACTTTACATCAGCACCAGGATGTAACCTTATCACAGTAGCCTGTTTAATGAGCCATCCGTACTGGTGCTGTGAGGTTGTCAGTTTTGACACCTTCTGTGGTTTGGTCTTGTATTGCACAGGCCAAGGCTTGAAATTAATAGGAGCCAAATGCTGGTAAATGTTGGCTATTGGGTAAGTGGTACGTCTGGTAGGTATATCAGTTCTATTCGCAAGTGGCAGGTATCCAACCTGTGTACAATCAGTCTTTTCTAGTAGAAAAACTGTTCAGCAATTTCAGTGTCTGGAGAAACTCAGAAGTCACATGCCATGCTGGTTGGACGACATGTCTGAAAGACTTCTATGTGTGTGTGCATGTGGACTCCTCGTTTATCAGTATGAAAGAAGAGTATGACCGTACTGATAGTTATCATTCCCAACTGTGACGACAACATGATGTGTGATGAAAAGGAGAAACCGATTGCATCGTTCAGCTTCAGTTGGGGCTGGGGTCAGTTCAGCATGCCGTTACATTTTCGAAGTGTTCACGTTTTTTACATAATGTCCTATCTGTTCATCTTGTGCAGTGTCATGTTAGTGTTATGAACTGTGGTGTCACATGAATATGCTGCAAAACCGATTTCTCCCTGTGGGACAATCACGTTTCCTTCAGCTACTGCTACACCTAGAATGACAACACCTACTACTGGTAATAAATTGAGCTGATATGAGCGACTTTGCTCTAATTTCCTATTGAAAGCAGGCATATAGCCATATAATTCTACAATTTTGACAGTGGCAGTATAATTACATAATTAAACCCTTATACCCTATAAAAATAAAATAAATAATAACTGAATAACTGAATAAAAAATATGTGCTTGATTACAGTTAGCACACAATTTCTGTTCTTCAATCCTGTCAAGCCTTCATGTAACCCTGACTGGCAGGAAGAGGTTCAAACACCAGAAACTTCTGCCACAGCCCTGACATCTCAGACAGGTGCTCTTAACCCTCCAAACACAATCTACCATGGCAGTCTTGTCATTGTGAAAATCATATGAATAATTTCATCTGTCTGAGATGCCAAGAACAAACCTAAGAAATGCTTCTATCCTACTATTTAGGTAGGTTTTGCCTCATGTGTTCAATACCCTGCTTTTTCTGACAACCCTGGCATCGCACACAAATTAAATCGGAGAGATTAAGGTCTTTTCATTGGTTGACTAACTTCTGGACTGGCTGCACCATTCTAATTAATATGCCAGCAGAGGCCCAGGGGGATTAAGTGACTTATTACATAACCTCATATGGTCGGGCAGCCCCCAAGTCACACAAACTGCCAACTCGCCTCACTGGTCACTTGAGGTGCCTTGAGGTGAAGCTTCATTTCAAGAAGAGAAAAAAAATCTCCACTGACATGGCAGGTTTTACAAGAAAATGTCTTTCCCTTGTGCCCGCAAGTGCTAATTGCACAATAGATGCCTCAGAGATGAAATGAGAAATGTCAGCTCCTCTATTGTTTAACCTATCACTGTAGTCATGACAGAAACTAATGCCTCAATAATTGTTGATGTTTTATGACCCTAGAGCCCATGAAACCGATTCAACCCCCTTGTATTATTAAACGTATGGCCGTTAATCTGAAAGTAAGGCTGTTTTTCTGAATTCCCACTCCCTACTTAATTTTGGGAGATGTGAGGTTTTAATCTTTACACAACATTACAAAGGGACATCTCACACAGATACCAGTGTTCTATCGACGTCCAATGTTAGCTTCAGATAAACACTCAAGGAAAACCACACTGCCAACTCACTTGTTAAATCTGAAAATTCATTATATACTGATCTTATACAGTAGTTACTTTCCATAATTAAATCCATTCAATTACTTCAATTGAAGAAAAGGAGTGGCTCTACTTTGTAAAATGTTATATTGTCCCTGCATTAACCTGATGAAGACAACAGCGGTCACAGTGCATTAGTTTTAATCTTGCCATGTCCTAAGAAATGCTTTTTAGATTTTGCATTAAAAGCAGAGTGCCTTGGACCTTCCTCTTGAGTGACTCCATTTTTACAGAGGACAATATAACCTTTTACAAGGTTGAGCCACTCCTTTTCCTCAACTGAGGTTGATCTCACCTGATTTTTCCACCTGCAGACATTAATTCTATAAATAACACCCAGGCAGGGCTTCAGCTTCCCTACATTTTCCATTCAATTACTTTTCAGCATTTCCTTTAGCCGATCTGTGCAGTGGGCAGGGCTGGCACTTTTAGGGCAGTCTAACTGGTTCTACTGCGACAAACACTGCAAACAGAAAAAATGGATCTTTACATATTGTGCAATTTTACCTGATCATTTCACAAAACATGTTGCACAGACCATGAATCATGTCAGACTTAAACAAGTGACACAAATCAGAGTGAGTGAACCTATACGTGTATCTGTTTGGGGTTCCTAAGCAAAAATGCATTTCTGCTGTCCTCAGTATGAAGAGACTGACAGGTTAGGTGTCTTGCCCCTGGTTCTACATAACACCACTAGCGTTTATCCATTTACCAGCCAAATACCGGTAAATTCTGGCTGCGGCTGCTAAGTTTATCTGCTCTACCAGTCACTCACAACCATCACTTGGAGTTTCCTTTACATTCTAAAAGTCAAATTTGGCTGGTAAAATATTGAAAGTGGCTGCGGTGTCTCCACTTTTTAAGCTGCTATCCACTCATCCTTCCTTCTGTGAGTAAGGAACTGCTTCAGAAGGCTGGACTGCCAACCCGCTCTTAAAAAGAAGATGATCAGCGCTCGCGCTCTGAGAGGCTTGAAGAGAAATGTTCCAGGCTGGCATGGGAAAGGCTCTGCGCCAGGGCTTTGGCAGGTTCCTCTCTGCGCAGTTCCGCTCTTCTGTTTTCAGAAGTTGAGCTGAAGTTGACAGAACTGTTATGTAACGAAAAAGGAAGCGGACCGTGGAACCGTCTGGCGGTGCATTCAGAGTTCATCTTATCACGAAAACTGTATCTCCACTAACGACATATTTTGGTTTATCGTGGTGCGAGAGCAGTCACGGCAGGTCAACACCAGGGCGTGTTCGGGAGAGCAAAACGTTACACAATGCAGTCAGATATAATTGAGCACTTAGACATATATACTTAGAAATGATAAGTGGTCTACAAATAGTGGAATATAAAATATAACTGTAAGGTGCAATGCCAGTTGGTTGTTTAAAAAAGCGTGTAACGGATACTGGAAAAAAATGTGACTATTTATTTTGGCTGATACAGGATTAAATCCAGAATTTTAGGCTGGTATCAGCTATTTTTTTCTGTCTGTCTGCCTTTTTTAATCTGCAATCTGTTGAGAAATGTAACCACGGCTCTCAATGTTTGGTCAAATAGATAAAATTCCATGAAGGTGCAACACCCTGTGGCCTAGGGGTGAAGGTCACACTTCTCTAACCTTAGAACCAAGGAATAAAAACAAACTTCTGTCAAAACCTAAAAGCCTTAAAGATGTGATTTACCTATGGTGACACAGGATCAAATCCTAAACCTGCCAATACGCTTTTTATCTCCTATCTGTTACGAAACGTTTTTACACTACAGAACTCGTTCTTCAAGGTCTGTCTCGCTCACTGAACATGACTGTCACATGCTCAGTTACGGAGGGCAGAACTAAAATGCTGAGTTGAATAGGAAAGCTGAGTCTATCCATTACAGTTCTGAGATTTGATTGCCCCTCCTTTTAAACAACTGCTGATGCAACAAAAAAGATGACAGCTAGATAAATTGCCGAAAGGCAAACATGGATAACAATCTCCTATAGGTGCATGATCACATGTTCACGCATTTGAACCATAAAATAAGAACATTGATTTGAATACGAGCAGCTGACGGACTGCATGATTAATGCTGAATAAACCATACAGAGACACACATGGATGTAAACCCAGTGTTACTACGGTATTATCAGATATAACAAATTGATGGCAAATATGAGACAACCTGAGCGCTAAAGACCTGGGGCAAATGCAAATATTTAAGCTAACATGGCGAAATAACAAGAAAACACAAAAGGCGTGAGATCTGCTTTGATCAAATATAAAAGGGAGGATTCTGCTGGCCTAAGGCGACACGTACAATTCTATGGGAAATCACAAGAGGAGATTTTAAATGAGATGAGATTTAGCCTTCAAGGATTTCATAGAGCAAAACCGTTCCGCATCTGTTTTGTACACAAAGGGCTTTGGGCACTTTTATATGTAATGCTCAGTCACTTGGATCGTGTTCAGAGGACAGAAACCATTTAATAAAAGATCCTTAGTCAAAGCATGGATGTGAAAACTAGCCCTATTTTTGAGAGAGGAGTCAAATCAAAACGGTGCCCTGTTTCGCATTTGGTGAATTACTGTAAATACCACTGTCAAATCAGAACAGAAACAGAAAGCCATTCACACCGGCTATAACACACTGCACAAGTGGTCATTGTAACATTTCATTTGACAGCGTTACATTTAGTCAAATTCCTGCACAAAACCTCTTTAGAATATTTTCTCAAATACTGTACCAGAGAAACACAAATGATCATGAATCAGCACAACAATATAAGGCGATATAATTGACAAACATTTTGCAAAATGGTTGTATTGGCCTATTATCAGCATTGGTGAATATCCAGATATTTTGAATTTGTAAATTATGATAAATTAAAAAAAAAAAAAAAAAAAAAAAAGATGTTAAATGAAATTGAAAAGACATTTGTTGCACAAATTGAAAAAAAAAAATCCACCTGCCACCAGCCAAATGCTGGTACGTATTGTCTGACTTAAATGATTGTTGGTAACAATCATTTAAGTCTTATTCTGTAAATCTAGTTGGCTGGTAAAATAGTGAAAGTGGCTGGTGGATTTTGGGATGCACCAGCCACTGTGGCCAATGACCAACAAAAAATTTCAGAAAGGTTTCCTGCCTTAGAGCATACTAGTACAAAAAGTCTAATATCAGTATGATATCCGACACACCTGTATCAGTCAGGTGTGTGCGTGTGTGTGTGTGAGTGTGAGTGAGTGTGAGTGTGAGTGTGTGTGTCCATCACTCACCGTGCTCCTCAATGTAGTCGACGATGTGTTTGACCAGCGCAGGAACCTCGTGGCCGCTGAGAGTGTGTGTGTGTGTCACCTCCTCCAAGGGAACGCCAAACACCCGTGCGGTGGTGGCCGAGCTCCCGCCCTCGTTGCCTGGCAACGGAGACACGCTCTTCCTCATGGCCGCCTCCTCCTCACCACAACCCCGCTGAGACCTCACGTCTTCAGAATGAATTCAGATTCAGGCAGTGAAAGAGGAAGAAAAACAGAGAGAGAATCACCTCCTTAGTATAGGAGGCAGGTCAACACAAAACACAATGACGCGTCTCCGCTCGTACTCTCACTGCAAGCCAAAGAGTGGAGAAAACTTCATCTCAGAACAAGAGAGAGAGACACAAGGAGACAGAGTGATAGAGACACACTGGCAAAGAGAGAGAGAGAGAGAGAGAGAGAGAGATATGATAACAGCTGGTCTCTTCCTCTGTCGTCCAGAAACAAACAAAACAACCCTCAAGCATATAGGAGTGGCAGGTCTAGCCGTTGTTACATAGCATTTTAGCATTTGACCCTCCCCTTCAGAGGAGGAGGGGGAGTGGGAGGATGAGGAAGGACAGAATAGACTGCTACTGGCCTGCAAGTGCACTTATAGCTGACCCTTCTAGGAGGAAGAAGAGGAGGAGGAAGAGAAGGAGGAAGAAGCCAAAGATTGAGTGTAACTGTATTGTGCAGCTGGGATTGGGAATAGTCTACTGGCCCACACAGATATGATGGTTATATCATGGCCAGGAAGCTACACAACCCAAGGTACTACCCAAGTTCAACATCCCTTTAAACTATGAGTTGGGGTCAGAAATGGGTCCTAGCACTGTTTGTGATAGGTCCCAATGACAAGATGATGCCAGTACGTAATCATTAAACAGGGGGGTTGGTGAAAAAGGTAAATTTAGCAAAATTTGGGTTACAAGCTAAAAGAAGTTTAAGCACCCCTGGCCTTTGGTGAGTCATAGGAGGAACTGGAGAGATTTTAGGTCTTGGTTAAGGGACTGATGACTGTAGCAGTGAAGCAGGCATCCTGTCTATGCTAAATGAAAAGGTGGCTAGACTAAAACAGCAGGGTTTTCCTCTGTATAATATTCTTAGTTGGTTCAACAAAGTGTTTTCTGTGACCATCTCTATTAAAAAATGCGACATTAGGATGACTCAATGATTTAAATGAAATAATCTTACTGTACTTTTTGCATCTTAAATTGACATCTTGACTATTTTTTAACTATTGTGGATGCTCTAAATTAAATGAAAATGTTTCAGAATTGGTGATACGTCAATATTCCACAATTAATAACTGCGGAAACAAAAATCACAATATTCGATTATACAAAATTACTCGTGCAGCACCATGTGAAATATCAGTTTCAATACTTTCTTACCTGCTCCTAAAGATTCTTATATGCTCTAAGTCATCACTCAATTCTCTGTGGATACCACCTACGGCTGAGTCAAAAAACCAATGAAAATCAATAGAGGCTAACTCTAGCAAGGAAGAATTTTCAAGCATCGTTTCTGCTCAAAGTTTGACCTTTATGACGGTCGGTTGGTGAGTAATCTGAATGCAAACAGCGGCAGATGGCGTCTAGTCTACTCATCGGGAAGGAGGGACATCGCCAAACGATTATCAACAAATGTGACTTGGGTTTTCTCCAATCAGAACAAATTAGCACCCGTCCAATATATACTGGTGTGCCAATATCTTCAGTCGATAGCCTTTTAGAGATATACAGGTATTGGTATTTGTTCCACCAATAACATCACAAAACTTGAGATTTTGGCACCTCTAAAATTTTTAACATTTTCACATTTGACTTTACGCTGGACCTTTCAAAGGAACCAACAACTCTAAATAAAATCCCAAAACAGATGGATGTTTTCAGATTTCTGGTAACAAATGTATTCTAGCGAGAGCCGGTGATCACAAATGATCTTGGGTAACAACAAAAAAGAAAAAACATTGAAACAATGACATGAAACAATGAAAACAATGAAAAAACGAATCATTATTAGGAGTTCAATCTGATATCTTAAATTGACTTCCCCAACTGTCGGTCTCGGACACTAGACGGTGATCATAATGATCAATTGAGATGATAACTGAGGTGTCGACATCCCAGATTCTTTGTTAAAAAAAAAAAGATAGACTAGGATCAGAATAACAGATGGCTGCATCAGGAGTTAGTAGAGCTAATAAGCTACTGGCCATAATAGCAACAGCCTTCAGAAATAACAACACACTTACCATATATTGCTCAAATATAGGCAAAAACCTCTTTCTTCCCCTGCTTGTCTTCCTCCCTTGTCTCTCTCTCTCAAGCTCACACACACACACACACCTAACCACTCCAGAAATGTCATGGTAAGCCTGTTATATGGTGGTCAGACAGGAATTTTACCTCTGCCAAAAATGAAGCTTTTCTAACTTGAAAAGGTCAAGTGTTTTTTTTTTTTTGTCTTCTCACACACATGAAAACCAGTTTAAAACCAGTTGTGTAGAGCATTCCTAGATGTCCAAATATACTGATGGTCAACTTGTTATATAACATGAATGTCAGGCATTCATATATATATGTGTGTGTGTGTGTGTGTGTGTGTGTGTGTGTGTGTGTATATATGAACAGGATTTTCTTGTTCAGGAAGTTCTAACCAAGTGTGTCCATTTCTTCTCTCCTGGTCGGCAGTGAACTTGTGTAGGTGTATGTATGTGTGTGAGAGAAAGAGAAAGAGAAAGAGAGAGAGAGAGAGAGAGAGAGAGAGAGAAGGAAGGAAGGAGAGAGATTGTGTGTCTACATGCATATGTATGTTAACTTGTGTGTGTGTGTGTGTTAGTATCTATTAACCCACACGTAGCAATGAAAGCGTGTATGTTAAGTGTTAACCCAGTGTGGAGAAGGAAAAGTGTGTGTGTGTGTGTGTGTGTGTGTGTGTCTATTAACCCACGCATAACAGTGAACTAATTTGTGTATGTTAATGTGTGTTAACCCACCATGTAGCAATATAAGTGTACTGTGTGTGACTGTGTTGGTGTTTAACTCACCATGTTTAGCAGTGAAAGTGTGTATATGTATGTGTGTGTGTGTGTGTGTGTGTGTGTTTACCCACCGTGTAGCAGTGAAAGTGTGTCCTATCCTCTCCTCCCCTGGCCAGTGAACCAGTGAACCATCTATGGCTGCTTCAGGTTGTGGCAGAAGATGAGCCGGTAGTTCCTCATTGACGGACCGCTAATCCCTCTTGCAGGATTCCTTTACAGCTACACTGAGGGGAGAGGGAGAGACAGATGAGGAGAGAGGGAGTAAGAGGAGAGGCAGGGAGAAAGAAAAAGTGGGGGGAAAGAGAAGAGGGAGAAAATGAGGGGGTGAAGGGGGGAGAGAGATAGGGCGAGAGAGGGGACAGATGGGACAGAAGGGTTAAAGTAATAATCCACAGTTTTGCCAATTGTTACACAATACACAATAGTGACTCCCCCTATAGTCAGTTCATGAAAGCATTTGCTGTTCTAAACCCCTGGTGTCTGATAGGTCTTTCCCAAGAAAAATCCATTGCCACACAGTAAGTGATGCGGTTTACGTTTCCGGCAGCAGCAACAATAGTTTGTTAGGAATAAACAGAGAAAGAACTGGGTTGTTAGCATGAGCAGCGATAGCCACCATGGCTGAACAACGAAAACAGCGCCACCTACAGAAACCCAAACTTCATCAACAGAAAATCCAAGGAAAAAGACGTCACAGTACTGGACACACTGTTTGATTGACTGGTGATCTCTGGGAAGTGCAGTGCACACACACTACAGCAATGACCACTTAATACCAAAAATAATACCATAATAAAAAATGCAAGGATCTCGCAGATTACCACTTTAATATCATATGGTTGCAATTCAGTTAAAAGTTATGCTGATGTTGCCAAATTGCCATTTTCTAATAATGGCTACAGACTGTTTTTACTATGGCAAAATCGGGTGAAACCAAATGCAATGCAACAAATGAAAACCAAATGCAATACAATGCATTAATCCAATGAATTCAGATAAAAGGAATATTAGTGTGTGGGTTTTCATCTTTGTGTATGTGTCTTCTTCAAAGGACTGTTACAAAGGGAAGCTAAAGTCACTTTCATTCTGTAGCTGAGGCTCTCCTTTCCTGTCCTCTCGTTTTGTGTTTTTGCTAAGAACTAAAGAAGCATAGGCGTAATTTTCTCCTCTTTTCCTTTCCTCTATTCCCCTTTCCCTCTTTATCTCTCTATTTCTCTGTCCCTCTCCCTCTTCTTTCCATCTTTTTTGTGCCCTCTCCCTCTCCTCTCCCCATCTCTGTTTATTCTGTTTATTTCCCTCTCTATATACCGTCTCCTCTCCTCTTCCCTAATCCCATCCTCCTCGCTCTCCTCTCCTCTTCTAGCTTGAGGCTTGAGACGTCAGGCTGTCCGGGAGTCTGCTGGAGGCGAGGACAGAACGCAATAATTAAACTGACACAGACTGGGCTAGAAAGCTCTGTGTGTGTGTGTGTGTGTGACACGCACAAACACGCGACATGTCCCCGCATGCCCATGTGTGGGTGGATGTGTGCAAACTGTCACTTTGAATCTGTATGTGTGCTTGGTGTGTGTGTGTATGCTGCATGCTTGTTAGTAAGTGCTGCCATTTTAGTGTTTGTGTGTGTGTGTGTGTTACATGTGCCTGCATCCCTGTGTGTTGCTCCATGTGTGTGTATGTGTGTGTGTGTCTGCGTTCGTGATGAGGCTGTCAGAGTGCAAACGAGGCTCTTGTTCAAAGCAAGCCAGTCATCTGAGACAGAGACAGCCTAACTACCCAGTGTGTACGTCTGTGAATGTGTGTGTGTGTGTGTGTGTGTGTGTGTGTGTGTGCACAAGAGAGATAGTGTGTGCATGTGCCTGTGTGTATGAAAGAGAGAAAGAGAGTGCTTTGAGGCTGTTAGTGCAGTGTTAGGTGGTCCAGATAGAAACATGGGCATGTGGTAAAATATTAAAAATACAGCTCTACATTTCTTTTTTTTTTTAATAGAGCGTGAGAGAGAGAGAGATAGAAAGCGAGAAACAAAGATACTGAAAAAGAAGAGTGAGAGGGAGGCAGAGAGAGAGGGTGAGAGCAATAAGGGAAAGAGAAATATGGAGAGAAAATGAGCTGATGGTAGAATGTCAACTGACCAATCCACTTATGAACGGGAGTCGTAACTTTGCAGTTGAAAGGCGCAATACACAAGTCTTTCAGAGAAGTGTATTGAAATATTTAGGCAGCAAGAGTCTGAGGTTCTTCAAAGGCAAAGCAAAACACACAACAACTGTAGTAAGCTGGATTCGAACCTACAACACTGACAGAACTAGGTAGGCTCTTTAGCCCAGAGACCCAGATTTGATGTATTCAGCATCACTATTCCCCTGCTACACTAAAGCCCCAAGCATGCTTTATAATTTATCATCTCCATGAAAATTAAACTTCGTCCACCATCGTTAAACCTCTTTCTGCCACCTCTCTCTCCTGCACTTCGCCTCTCTTTTTCTCTTTCAATGCTTCTTTCTGGAACAACTGCCTCTCTCCATTCCTCGCTCCTCTGCTACATTCTGTCCCTTTCTCTTTTCTCTGCTTTGTCTTCCTCCCTTTCTCTTCTACCCTCTTGCCTCTTTTCCTTCCTTCCTTCCTTCCTTCCTTCCTTCCTTTCGTTCGTCCTTCCGCTGCGCGTTATGCAAGCCATCCGACCTACTTAGTCGGTCTGCATCACCTCCACGTCAGGGAGAGCGGAGGAGAAGAGAAGAGGAGGAAGGGTTCCGGCCACTGCTTTCTTAAAGATTGGAAAATATCGCGGGGAATTTCCAAAACACCCCGATCTATCTTTCCATCACTCTGTCTGTCTGTGTCTCTCTTTTTTAACTGTCCCTGTCTGTATTTTTTCCGGTCTGTTCTGTCTGTGTCTCTCTCACTCTAAAACCTGCTTGCTACCTTCATCAGGAGTCTGCAGAAGGTGCTTATTAACTCCTAATCAAAGGCCATCACTCTGTCTGACTGTCCTACTGACCACTAATTAAACCACACTAACTACAAAGCTTACACAAGGTTGTCTGTAAGGGCCTGACTTTCTGCATTCCCTACCTTTTATTTTCACCCTTCTTACATAATGCTCCTTGTTTGATTCAAAGCCATCTATCTTTGTAGGAAGAGCTATACCAGTGAAATCATCGAGACCCTGATAGTACACAAAGCTTCTTCAAACAATGTTCAATAAGCTAATGCGGCCAGGTAACAAACACAATTCTAGCCAATAAGCGTTATAAGGGTTTTGGCTGCTATTGCTTGGCAATAAAATCTAGTTCCATGGAGAAAATGCTGTAACCTTGAAAAAAATCCCAGCCCACACAGCGTTTCAACCTTATTAGGTACAAGGAAAGGGCTAAAGGCCAAGTCAATTACAATTCAACCACTCCAAAATGTAGCCTAAACGCAGTAAATTTGTCAGTGATAGAACATTCAATTCAAAGCTAAACAATTTTTAAGGTAACTGGCGGAAGACAAGTCCTGCGACAAGTTTCTGGTGGGATTTGATCCTTTGATCCGAGTCTTAACCACTACACCATACACACCAATATGTTCCTTCCATAGCTACACACCATCCCCATCACCATCTCTGTACAGTCCTACAAAGCCAAAGAGCAGTAATTTCTCGAGCACAGAAACGGAGAAAAATGACTTCAGCGTTTAACCCCTGCCTCAACTAAACAGAAGTGGCTTGCATATCATTTAATAGCCGTTATAGGTATAACTTTTGTTGATATTCAATCTAAACCCTGACCTTTACAACATACTAAAAGTAGTTAATGTTTGTCTTTGCACGGCAGCATTAATTCAAAGAGTTTGCATGTTGCAGTTGTCAGTGGCAGCCATGTTTCCTTGGTAACCCTGCTCAGTGGCTGATGTTAAGTAACAGGTTATTCGATGCCAACTGTTCTTTACAAATTAGGCACTTCATCGTGGAGAATTGTCACACATTTACAGCCAACAGTTTTTATAAGCTCTTTAACACAACATATGCCATTTAATGGGTGCATTTATCCAAGACACCTTGTGAAACCACGCACGCATACATTTCTTAGAATGGATAGGCCCAAAGGGAACTGAACCCCTGCAGTGTTCGCACTATGCTCTACCCACTGAGCTACACAGAACAACAAGATAATCGTTCAATCTTTTAGTCTTTCTAGAGAGGCGGCAGCAGCATGGCGTCATTCTCCAGTCACACCACCGCAAAATTTTCTTTGCCTTCTGTTCATTTCAATTGAACAGTATGCGACCTGGCTTCGCATTCAGTTGTGAAGCTACATTTTTGCTTGGTTTGCTTGGTGCAGACGTCAAATTTGTTCAACTTCGACCTGTGAATCTGCATGACTCACTGATGCTCAACCAATAGGAAAGGAGTCGGCGGGACTGACTCCTTCTGCCATCGCGGAGGAAGCTCTCATTTTAGCAGCGTCAGGTTATCACAGCATTTTATCAGCATGATAGCCAAAGCTTTCTTTTGGCATCACAACAACTTCAGCATCACAACATGGCTATCTAGCAATGAACGAAAGTCAAGGCTACCTCTACTGGCCAGTCCGCCCAAAGTCTGCCACTGGCACTACACAGGTGCAAATCATCATATAATTTCCAGTTTTGCCACAACTTGTGAATAGATTTTGCTTGGCCAATCCTGGTGTGACAAGGCCCTTAGTCTTCCACTGTATCCTTCTATTATTAAAACCAGCGTGAACTCAACTGAACCTAACTGAGCTGTGCTGGACCAACTACACCTCCCACATATAGAAGTGCTTTGCTTTTTTTTGTTTTTACTTTTTCACCTCCCAACCTCACTTTCCTCATATGCCCTTTTAGGGACTATTGCAGTAATCGCTTTGAGTGAAGCCAGGCAAGCTCTGTGTATTATTTTTTACATGGCCTTTTTGGGATAGGATTAATTATTTTTCTGTGAAACGATGGATGTTACATCCAAATCCACCACAGTTGTTTTACTCGCTGCCCAAGAGACCCAAGCAGATATTAAACCCAAGCTATCATCTGCTGATATTTGCCTAGTGTACCATTTGCTTGTATCGGCATATCAGTTTACCCTGCTTATTGAACTCTTAAGCAGCCCAGCTAGGATTCTTCTTCTGACCAACACCAGAAATAAAGGGAAAATATCCAATATATTTTGTATTTGTTGCTGGCTGAATGACTCAGACTGGATTCCAAAGTTTTTACTTTACTTGGGATTATTGAAAGGGGGTTTCAATAGTCTTATGTTTGCTCATACAGGTTGCTGAGTGCTCTTACGGCATTCTTCAACGTCTATCCCATCCAAAACCAACTGAACTGGCATCGCTGCGACCTAAGCCTCTTTAAAAGCCAGGGAAAATCCCACTATTGGATCTGGAATTCTTGTGTTGGGTTAGGGCCCTCAATGCTGAACCAAACCAAACAGACCTGAACTGCAGACCAGACAGACAGACAGTTTATTGTCCTCAGTGAGGGCATGCACAATTATGGCTAAAATGATATGACAATGATAAACGTGATTATTTTGCTAGATATTATAACAATTATTAGTCTTGATGATAACGATTTGGGAAGCTAAACTGCTTTATTGCACTTTTCGCATCTTATATCAATATCTTGACAGTTTTCAGCTACAGTAGGCATTCTAAAGGAAGTGGACATTATATCATTCAATATCACCAAATTCTACAATTACGAATTGGGAAAGCTGAAGTTGCAATACACATGCAATACAATGATGCATTCCTACCTCAGAGAGGAAAATATTTTCAGTATAACCCTTAAAACTTAAATACAGCTCTGTCACAACTGCTTGTGACAAGACATTATGAACAGAACTGAACAAGGCATATGACCCTTTATTAGAACTGTCCAATTTCCACAGCAGTGCCGATTGGAGCTTAACAGGACTATTAATCTATCTGCAACTAAACACCAACTGATAAACTACCTCTGTAGGTAGCAACATACAAAGAGAGACATATTACATAAATGTTTTAATGCAAAAGCATCAGTGACAATAAACAGTGCATAAGCCCTGTATGGGCCCTGTAGTGGAAGCCAGGCTATTGTAAAACCCATGGCTAAAGCTTGGTCCTGTAGCAGGGAAAAGGAATGACACAGCTGATGCAACCCAGACTGCTCCTTTTTTCAAAAGGTTATTTTTAATGGCATCTCTGTGTCACTAGAGTAGACAGTGACAGGAAACAAACGGGACACGCAATCAAGGCTCTGACAGACTCAAACCCACAATGCCATGAGGACACTGCAGGTTCCCCAGCTTGCACCCCCAACTTTTACTTTTACATAATGCCATTAATATATACCATTTGGTGGAAGCTTTTATCCAAAGCGCCTTAAACCATAAGTGCACACATTTTAGCATGGGTGGCCCTGGTGAGAGGAGAACCCCTAACCCTGACAGTGTTAGTGCCAAACAGACAGAAAGACAGACCGGGACACTGAGACCGGAGGACTTGGGAACTCAATGTTCCCAAATTGTTGCCCTGTCTGGGATGAAAACTGACCCTAAAAGGCCTCTGTAGCAGCGGATTTGGTCAGTAATGGAACGGTCTAGAATGGGTCTGTGTTTCTTTCTGTCCGTCGGTGTGTCTTAATCCCACATATTATGCGTGACAACCTTCTGCTCTACAATGAGGGACATTGTTAGAGGGGAAATAGAGGAGGCTGAGGGGAGAGAAAGAGAGAGAGAGAGAGAGAGAGAGAAAGAGGAAGACAAATTGAGTGCGAGTGGGAGAGAGAGAAAACCAGAGAACCAGAGGGGGAAAGGGGCCAATAGAGAACTTGAGAACAAGAAAGAGAGAGATGGAGACGGGGAGGGACAACTCAGGAACAAGAGAGCAAAGAGAGACTTGGACTATGTTCACACTGCAGCTTAAAGTGTCCCAATTCAGATTTTTCTCCCTCACGTGTGATACAGATCTGATGTTTTCTAATCAGTAACAACAGGAAAAAGCTGCATGGAGTCACATTTTTTCATTTTCAATCTGGACCACATGGATATGTGGTAAAATAAATTTAACATATGTGACGTCTTTTGATATTGCGACTCTGCACACACCTGTCTATTTGACATTGCTGTCAGTTCATATTGATATCGGATATGGGCTACGTCCTAGGAGAGATGTGAACAGTCACCCAAAAAGAATATCTGATATGAGCAGCAATTGAGAACTGAGCATGAAGACCTGCACTGTGAACTTACACTTTGAGAACTGAAGAGCAAGAGAGGAAGGAGATAAGAGAGAAATAAAAAACCTGAAGAACATGAGAGCAGAAAGAAAAAGAAGAGGAATGAAAGAAAGAGAGAGAAAGATAAAAAAAAAAAAAGACAACACGACTGAACAGTGTGGAAATAGACCCACTAGGCAATCCGTAATAGTCTTGTTTCACAGCCATGAGTTTTGAATAATAGGCCTACCGCAGTGGCAGGCAGCAGTATATTTTAATGAACCTATTACCACATTTCAGTTCAATTCTAAAACCTGCACAATAGTCTGTAAGGTAGCCTAGCAATTACAGAGACCATCCCTTAACAAAAAGGTTACAGGTTCGATACCTGCAACCACGTGTCCGGTGGAAGTGTATTTTAGCAAGACACTGAACCCCGCTACCTGCTGACTCACTTTAAGTCACTCTGGAACTTAATACCTAAAAATGTAGAAACAGTGGAAAAAATGGAAACCACAAAGCAGGAGGGGAAAACTGGACCATCCCTGATGTGTTAAATAATTGAAACAACCAACACAGAGGCGATCACAAATACCCAGTACATCAACAAATGGAACAGTACATCCATATTTAATAAAGACAATTTTACTTGCATCACGTATGAGAACAAAAACCCTGTCGTGATTAATCTGCGATCTGCCAAAATAAATTGCCTCGGCTCTATCAAAACAAAGTGCATGACCAAAAAGATGTAAAATATTCACAAGAGGTTATGAATAAATTAGCAAATTTCCTCTTACTTGCATCATGTTATGAAATCCTTAGAGTTTAAAAATTCTCCATTAAATAAAAAAAAGAGATTTAGGCTGTCAAACTCTGCACTCTGTCTTTTCTCACTGCCCGTTTGAACATGTGAGGGTCAAACAACAGCAGAGAAGCAGGAAGCGATGAGGAGAAAGGCAGGAATCCTCTTCAGAAATTTTTAATGGATGGGATTTATGTGCGTCAAAGCCTACAAAAAAAACTCTGAAGGGGCAAAAAAAAATGGGAAAAAAGAAGAAGGAAAAGAAGGAATCCTTATTAAATGAATAGGAGTTGTGTGTTCAAAAGCAAAAATGACCAAAAAAACAACATTTCTTTGCGTACATGCAGATGTCTAGGCTAGCGAGTCTGTCGAGCCTGTTTTGAATGTCAACTCTTGAACTCTGGGGAGTTACAGGCAGGACCTCGGTGAACTCTGCTCTCTGGCCTCAATCACCGCAAAAACCGCCAGAGAGGGAATGAATTCCTGGCATTTCTGCATGTTTGTGTATAGTGTGTGAGGCAATCGGATCCATTCTTCATACACAGATCCCATGACCCCGACGCATCGCCTTACTTCCTTGTACTCGCAAGCATGTGCGTGACCTCTCACACCCAATTGCACACACAAAAAACAAAAGCGCAGTGTACACACGAGCGAGTACGGATTGTATGCACCTGCACACGAGCACGGAGACAAATGCACGGGCACGCACATACACAAACACACACACACCTGTCTCTCATCCACATCAGAACAGCATGTGACTGAGATCCTTATCTGCTCTGTCACAAATGGAATGAAAAATTACGAGTTACATGTCATCCACCCGTATTACAGTGGTTCCAAAAACGGGGACCAGAGACCTTGAACCAGTGTCCAGAATTACATTTAGTCTCACCTGTTTAATTTTTAAAAAATTACCTACCAAGAAAAATGTTTACCCACAAAATTAGTTAATATACATTTTTCACGGAGATATGTAACCTTACCCATTTACAATGCATTTCTTGTACAGGATCAAGTATTGTGTGCGTAGATTTCACGTTTAAATTTAAAACTTGCTGACTCTCTTATAAAATGGATGTTTTTTGTCTTATTTTTTTCTTTTTAGTGGCCTCACACCTGCTGTGTGTCGCCACATAGGAATAATGTTAAGTTTCAACTAACATTAGGCTACTTAACCATCCAGGAAGTTTTGATGCTGCCACTTTTCATGGAGCAGTGTAACAGGCAGCCAATCAATAGCCTGTTTGATACAGAGCCATTGTTTTACTTCGATTTGATTGGCACATGGTCAGAGAGAGTGTGTACAGTGGTCAGCAAAAACAAATGCATGAAGCTGGCGATTCTTGCCGCTGTAGTTTTCAAACAATCCAAATTTAAAGCTGCCAAGTGAACTACAATGACCATAATTCATTGCAGCTATGACGCAGCACATTTGTGCATTTGTCCTTCAAGGCGTGGTATGTCTGTGCGCGACACAAATTGAATGGAGAGACAGTTTGAAACATAGCATTAATAATAAGATGGAGGTATAACAGTCAGTTAATGTTGCAATGCAATTAGGTTATTCAAGACTGAGAGACTTTAGTGCCTGAAAAAATATGAGTTACTGGGCTTGCTAAATGAAATGTCAATAACAAATCATTAATAGCAAACCGACAACACTGAATTCTATATTAAATGATAGCCAATTACAAATATCTTCTCAGATGGGGTTCCTGAGGACAAAGTCTCATTAAATGGGAATCTGTGTACTAAAGTGTAAAGTGTATCTATTTGGGGGTTCTTGACCAGTAGACCAATAGGAAAATGTTTGGGAACCCCTGTTACAACACAGACACATTTACAAGTCTTGAGGTCAGGTGTTGTAAATCTTGACCTAAAACTTGTTTGTGCACATACCATGCTGTCTGTCACTAGCCACTCAGCCTTACTGACTGACTTGTGCCTGTAAGCCAGAGGTGAGGGTTGATGCTGACCCTGACTCTGAGGTCAATGTGTAGCAAAGAGGCAAACATTGGGAGTTGAAAGGTCTTTTAAATTGGGAGCCAATAAACACCAAAGATTCGGGAGACAGCCTCTTCGTCTGTCTCATATCTGTCAACAGCAAATAAAAAAACGGTCTTTGACTCAGGGTCCCAATACTTGTCAATGTCCCTACTGAATCTATTTTACCCTATTTGTCCATCTCTCTACACATTTCTTTGTATGTATACCTATTAATCAGTTTCTCTACCTAGGTTATTTACTTGAGTGCCTCTTTACCTATTTGACTATCAGCTTATTTGTCTATCTGGGTGCAAATTTGCCTGCCCGTTTGTCTATATGTTTACCTTTTTCATCCATTTTGACTTGTCTGCACACACTATCTATCTGGCTGTCTATTTGTCCGTCTGTCTGTCTGCACTGTCTGCACAATGACCTCGGTTACATCTGACCTCATTAGTGCCGTGTCATTTGCTGCTAATCAGTTGTCTTTGCTATCTCAAACAAACCCACTTCTAATGGGCCTAATGAACACAGTGTATGGCCACGGGAGACAGAGAGGAAAATACTGGGTCAAGGTTTGTTTAAAGTTGAGAAAGCGTGGCCCTGTGTCTTGCAAGCAGACATCAGTAGGTCACGGCAGGCTGGGAGAGGCGGAGAAATGGAGAGAGGGATAGGGAAGACCGGTATAGACATGGAGAAAGAAGAGCGTCTGAAAGGGAGCGGGAGAGGAAGAGATTAAAAGAGAGAAAGCAGTGGGGAGTGACATAAAGAGCGAGATGAGAGAAAGAAAGACAGAGACAGATAGAAAGAGAAGAGGCGGCACAGCCAGTCTTGCCCTTGAATCAGTAGCAGCAGCAGCAGCACACTGCCCTAGCCTAGTTCGGCTGCTCCTCCCAGGCCGCCCTGTCAGTGATAAATTAATAAGCACACGTCTTCGGGGGACTTGTGCTTTATGAGGCCTTGTTATCTCCCGCCCTAGCCGAGCGAGCGGGGCCTTCCCTTCGTTTATTCTGAAGATAGAGGAAAAATCCAATAAAAATAAGGATCCTTTTTAAGGAATTTCTTTCATATTGCACTGTGTTAAATGGAGAGAGACAGAAAAAAGGGGAGTGGGAAAGACGGGATGACAAGACAGACAAAGACTGTGACCTGGGTGCAAATGATGAATGAGCATGATGAATAAACCTGCTTGAGGGGCTGAGCAGACTAAAGCTTGTGTCGTGTGCTGAACGTTGTGGGTTCCAATCCAACCTACGACCGCTATCGCGTCCTTATTTCTCTCTTTCTTTAAATCATTATTTATCCAGAGACGGCATTCACACAGTTCCACACATTCACACCTGCAAGCTGCAGTTGGGGGTTAAATGCCACTAAGCACCTTCACTGAAGCAGCTGGGCTTAACAGTAGCTGCTGAAGGAGGGGGATACTTGCCCTGAACTGGTGATTCTGATTATTGTCGCCTGCTCCCATCTTTCCTTCCAAGTACTCTCCACTATGCTGTCTAGTAAGGCAGAGATGACATACAAATGCTCTTAGAAGCAATAACAAAGTAAGAAGCATTGTTTGCCTGCCTGAGGGCCTGTGACACTGCAAAAGGCTTCGACGCCTACAGTGGAAACACAAGTATGGCTAACAACTGTGGGAGTGGAAGCAAAGCAGCATTTGTTTTTCTGGCATTTGCATACAATTTGCCTGTCTTTCTTCTATCTGGGTGAACGGTCACGTAGGCTCCTCCATTGCCTGTGGGTTTCACACTAAAGAAATTCAACTTTAAACATCCCTACTACCATCTCACAAAGAAATCCATGACTTAGGTGCTAGCAACAAAGCAGGGTTTTCTCTGCCTATTGTACTCAATCCAACTTAGTTTTTTTCTGAATACCCAAAGAAAATGTTTCAATCAAAACTTCTTGCATTACACCTCTGATCGAGTACCAGTTGTGCAATTTCTTTGCATATGGGTTCCACAATTTTACTTTTAATCCCTAAATGGTGTTTGGTCTTTGAGAGTAATCAAACCCATGTCTTTGCGTAAATACCACTTCATTAGCAGAGTTACCATCTAAAACTCGGCAAACCATCTAAGAAATGGGGAATTTGGAGAAGGGATTGAAATGCTTTCTGTGCAGCTGTGTTGTCGTCATATGTCCTTCTTAATAAAACTTTTTGGAAGGTTTTTACTGGTATGATTTAGAATACTTTATTGAGCTGGAGCTTGTACAGACAATGCTCAAGATTTCTCTAACCACTAGCTGCCCAAAATGGAGCAGCAAAACTGATATAGTCAAATTCATGCAGTGATGCTGTGATTCCACTGGAATTTTTGTGGGGACAGTTCCAGGTTTTAGAGCCAATGTTCGTTTCTGGTACCTGATGTGGCTTAAAAACGCCTGTTATTTGATATATATATGACATTATATCATTCTGTGAAGAGTTCTTTTCCAAAACATTACATAACCATTTTGAATTGCATTGCAGCACAGGTGTGGCATGCACTGATTTATTCTATGCATGTGTAAATAAATGAAATGAAATAAATTGTCAGTAAATCAATGTTCCAACGAAAATGTATGTTGTAATGCTACAATCTGTAATTGCATGTATTCAGATTAATCAGTTTAACATGTAATCGTACATTAGAACCGTGGGATCATTGCATACAAACAGTATAGTTAACACCAACATAAATGCATCATGGAATAAGCTAAGTGTGATCCCAACCACAGCAGAGCTTGCCGGAGTCACTGGGCCCAGCCCTGTCTGGGACATTCAGCTTCATTGATTTAGTATTGACTATATCACCTCTCTCTCGCTCTGTCTGACACTAATGGAAATTTCCAGACCACTGCACACTAAAATACCAGCCAATACGCTTTTGCCTTTGCTGCGTTAAAAGAGATCTCTCTCCCTCTGTTGTTTGCTTTATATTCGGTACTCTCCTGACAGCTCTATGAAAGCAGTGGTGGTGCAATAAGGAAATTAGACTACAGTACAAGCAAATCAATGAGGAAATCCCATGCCCGTGGTTAAATATCATCCAATAAACAATCCTTGCTTTATACAACAGGACTGAATGAGACTCAATTAACACCTGAGCAAGTTGCTTACATGGGGCAGTACATGTCTCGTAATTGTGTGTGTGTGTGTGTGTGTGTGTGTGTGTGTGTGTGTGTGTGTGTGTGTGTGTGTACACAATAGATCAAAACACCAGCTGTGAGACAATACGCTGACAACTGAGTAGGCAGAAGAGCATGCAAACAGTGACAAAGCAAACTGACAGTGCAGTTCTAGGGTTTGGCTCACAGAGCATACAGGAAGTAACAGCTTAAATAAAGTTTTTATTCGTTTTATTAGTTTTTTATTCTTTATTTGTTCACATTAACTTACATTTTTGTTTATTTTGTAAAGCCCTTTGCAGAACTATTTTTGTAAGTGTTCTATGAATATGACAGATTATTATCATTATAATTAGGATAAGATAAGATAAGACAAGACTTTATAGATCCCCTTGGGGGAAATTCAGGAATAATTATTGATGTAAGCCTTAAGGGCAAACAAAGGTAACTTTTTGAGGCAACAGAGATGGGCAGTATTGCATTCACCTAAAACAGGGACAGACAAATGGGCTAAAATCAATGCGGATTTGCTGCTCAATTGCTGCTCTCTCAAAGACTGCGGTTGTACTCAACAGTTCCCAAAATGCACAGCCATCAGTTCATTGTGCATTTGGATTGCTACTTTCCTCTTAAAAAAAATACAATTAACCTGTAACACTACATCTGAAGTAAGGGCATTTTCAAGGTCTCAATCACTAACCAACCGCTAAGTTTCAAGAGAAGGATGTCCAGGCACTTGCAGATAAAACAGTTATTTATTGAGGCCTGTGTTAGCTGCAACATGTAGGTCATTTGTCTCAACTAATGGATCTTTTACACGCAAGTCAAAGTGCCTTGGTATCCTTTTGAGATTCAGTTCTACCCCTGATAGCCAAAGACCACAAATTAACTATAACTCCTAGAGAAGTGCTCCTTGATCTTGATTTATCCATGTTTATTATTATCATTATGTTTATCATTATTTGTTTGCCCTGACCGAAACGGCTCCAGAGCAGTGTTGGCTACTTTAGATCACTGGGTCTACTGCCAGAAAATGGACTTTACTCTCCACACCAAGCCAAGCCAAGCAACGCCATTGCCAAAGCCAAGCCAAAAAGGGCAAACTGAGGTCAAGGTCAATCTAACGTGACTGAGATCTTCCCCTTAGAAAGGAGAACAGACTTTTCTCTAGATGTGCACCGATAGTGTCTGTAGTATCGGAATGTGCCGATCCAGCTCCAATACTCGTACTCAGATCGGCAAATTAAGCTGTTGTGTTCAGATACTGATACTTTAATGAACAGCTCTTTGGCGCAATAAAATACTTTTTCAGCGAGATGAGAAATATCTGTATTGTGGAGACTCTTTGATCTCAGTAACACCAGCTGTGCTAAACTAAGATGTCAAGCAGCCTGAGATGGTAACAGTCTGTCTTCAAAATAAAAGTGTAAAATTTGTCACTCACTTTAACTTAAAATAATTAAGTAATGTTGGTATGAATATATGGCACGAACAGGATTTTTGGAAACAACAATTATATTTTACTATTTTATTTTTTAGTGTAGTATTCACTGCACATGCAAGGCCTATGTGTGACCCTTTGCTTCCATTTGAAACAAACGGAAACATACCATGAAAATTAAAAAAAAGATATTGCAGCCTTTGCAATCTACATATTGCATTCTCTAATATTGCAATATCAATACAAATAGAATATATCATTCAGCCCTAGATTTGAAGCTCCGTTTTTGCTTTGCTGTCTGTGCAGACAGCAAAGGAAAATCCACTTCCGCTACATCTATGTTCCAAGTTGGGTGTGGGAAGAGATATTTTTCATGTATGCAGAAATACAGAGAGAGAAAGAAACAGTGAAAGAGGCAGAGAGGGAAGCACACAAACTGAAGAGAGGTGAATAAGTAAATACAGCGAGAGAGAGAGTCAGAGCGTCAGAGAGACCACGATGCAAAGACAGAGACAGAGCCCTCAGGTCTCATATCAGTCTTAAAATATCCTCAAACGGAAAGTTGCAGTCAGCAGGTGAAAGCAATGCAAAGATACACTAACAGGGGGTAGAAAATGGGCCAAAGGTTACCGATGTACGCTACAACTGTCTGTCTTCCTGTATCTCCAGTCAAGTGACTTTCAGCACAGAGCTATCCATCTCTGGAGGCTTGACACCTTCAGCAGTTGCTGTGAGGTGACAGCGCTGGGCTCTAAAACCTGCTGAGTACATGTTCTCTTCCAGATTACTTCAACCCAACCAGCTGCTCAGCAGGGGATTTCTCCATCTGTCCTGGATCCTCAACCTGTGGCCCAAGTTTCTACCTCCCTCTGTGTACAACAGGTGTATAGAAAAAGAGTTGCTCCTTTCTGATGTCTAGCATAAAACCAATGGTTTATCTGATGCAACGCCTGGCTAATAACTGGTGCAACATTTCAGGCATAAGAGACATGACGTTAGCACAAGCCCTAACACTCCCATTTATTATTGTTATTGTAGATTAGGAATGGGAATGATGACTTTTTAATGACTAGATGTAAATATCTGGATGATATAGGCCTATTAGTCAACAATAGAAATATCAGTCAACTACACTAGATTTAACCAAAACAATTCAATTCAAAATAGCAGAGCCATCAGAACAAATCACTAACAGATAAAAATCTGCAAATCTTATTTCTTGGATTTATTAAACCTGGGGAATTTTTTAAAAGACACTTGTTGCCCGGGCTGCACGGTGGTTACAGTTTCTTGGTATAGCCTACACAAAAAAGAAGTATCAATTCCAGCATCAACACTGAAACTAGTGGAAATTCCCGTCCCTTTTCTAGGTAGTTTTTGGTTTCAAATAAATAATCTGGATCTAGGGCTCTCATTTATAAAAGGTTCTTACACACATATTTTGTGCTTACAACCAAATCCAAGCCAAAGTTGTGATTTATATAAAAAAAAAAATCTTAGTGCCAAAATGAGCAGGTTACACTGATTTTGCCCACATTTCTGTGATATAGCAAAAGATGTAGTCCTAATGATAATTTTCATCTGTTCTAAATTTCACTTTTAATAACATCACTTAAAGTGAACATATATCCGAATGTTGGATAAAGTCAAATAATACTTTTATAAATGAGACACCAGGATCTTAAGAAAACCTTGTCCTCATGTACAGGCTAGTTCTGATATTCTTATAGGAATATGAAAACACACATATACCAGAGTTTTTTTTCCAAGAACCCTTGGTTATTCCAGCCGCCTGAGGGCCCGTCTCCATTTGCACAATCTTTGGGCCGGGTCAGTGCCACACTGTGTGAAACTGCAGAGGCTCCTGTCCTGTTATTCTGCCTTCAGCCCATTTTGGCTTAATATACAGTGCAAGATTATGCTGAGTTTCCATAACTGCTTGTTAGATATTGAGCTATCTCTATCCTTCTCTAGTCCACAGCACTGCATTACTGTCCATTTGCACTGCTTCATCACTTGCAATCATTGCGGTTTATGAATGTCAGCTTATTCTACTGGTCTTTGCAAATCACTCTGGATAACAGCTAAACGGCTAATTATAAATTATATCTTTAACCGATTATGCACAAAAGTTGCCGTCCAAGTTAAGTTTTCTGACAATGAGGTTCCCTGAGGAAAAACAAGGATATGAAACAATTTTTTCACCCCTGACCTCCCATACAGGTGTGAGTACGAGCGAACTGGGGCTAAATTTGGTGAAAATCTGGCAGTGTGGATCCAGCTTTAGAGAGATTTGGATCACATTTGGTTTAGCTTGGCCCCTGTCCACATAGTCTAGAACAACCACACACTGACCTAGCAACAACAATCCCACACTGTAGGAGGCTGGGTGGTTATGACACTGCTGTGACTGCTGTGTGTGCGTTTGTGTGCGTGTTTTCCTTCCATATAAAAGCCATGGGTCGTCTTGTGGAGGTAGTCTTATCTCACATTGCAGGAAGCTGAAGAGTTTTGACACTGTTGGTATTTGTATGCATGTGATCCTTCACTAAGAAGGCTACAGATTTAGCTTCATTTCACTGCAGGAGAATAGACACAAATTAAGAGAATGCCTCCGGTTTCTCACTGACCTTGTGATAGACTAATATTTTCACTAAGCGATCTCAACATTCAGTATCACACTTTTTAAGACGAGTGATATTAACTTGATATTTAAGTTCTATAACAGTGTTCTTTAACTAGGATTTGGGACCCAAAATGGGTGGCGAATCTGTATCCAGTGGATACCCAAATGACAGGAGTAGCATTTACATTTCATTAGTCTGGGTATATGTTAGCAAGACTAGTTTTCTTATTTGCACCTCAGACTCTAAAAGTTTTAATAAGACATGTTTCATTGTGTAGGATATTACACCAGTCCAAAGGTTATTACAGTTGCCCATTCAGCAACAGTTAAGCTAACATCCATTTTTCCAACATCAGCACCACTGCAAAGTTGACCTTTACCCCATGTCTGTCTATATATTTGCTGTCTCTTACACAATAACCTAGCTTTATGCTAACTAGTTAACCTTTACTGAGCTGTACAACAGATTTTACATAAAGCCTTAAGATAAGAGCTTACATCATCTGTATTCTGCATTAAAACGGAATGAATTCAAACAGTTTTGGTTATTGATGTTACTATGGCATTGAATTTGGTACAGTGTAGATATATGGTAGTTTATAGACTAATGCTTATAGCACACCATATGGAGAGACCGATCTGTCCTATTTTAGGGCAATGGCCGGATCCGATTATGCAATATGCAAAGGATTTCAGAAAGCCTAGAAATGAAAGTCAGCCCGGCTAAGAGAAGCAACACCACGTAACATCCTCATTCATACCGCAATTCTCAAGAATACATCCTCAGTAAAACACCGATGCTAAATCTGTATCCATAGTCAGTCTAAGTAGACGGAAATCTTGCCAGCAGGACAGGCAAAAACATTATTTATGGCAAATACTGAACAACAGCAAACTAGAACATTCCAGTACAGTTTGAAGTGACCGAGCAGAGGCAGCACCCTCCTTGCAACAGAAACGAAACTACCGGCTACAGTTTAAATGATTCTGAACTCCAGACCAGAGACTCGAAACACGTTGCGTTATTCTGTATTGTGCACAATTACTCAAAAAAAAAAAAAAAAACCACGAAGGTGTTTTTTTTTTTCATACTTACATCCTTGTTGCAACAGCAAGGACAGAAAGCATAACTATTGGCTACTAGAGATAAATATGAACGTGTGCAAAACGGAAACAGGAGATATTCTTCTGTTTTCTGCATATGAACCCACAAATATTGATTTTTATTTTCTAGCTCTTGTTTTTCTGTCTTCGAGTAGCCTGCTCTGCCTGCGGAGGAAGCACAGATGTGATGGAGCTGCCAGCCCTCGCTTGCTAGCTACCGTTAGCCCCAAGCTGAGACGAAAACAATGAACACCGCTGAAACCTTTAACCGTTTCACACACACCGTGCATTCAAATATCAACTTATAAATGCAGGCACAATTTCTGCTAACGAATAAATAAAGTAATAATTGACCATAATGCATAAAACAAATAATACAGAACGTTAGCCGCCGTTAGCTTAGCCGGCTAACGTTAGCTGGTAAGATGAGTGAACCATCTAAGGGGGCTGTTAGCAAAGCAAGCTAATCAGCCGCTCCAAGGTAGCTTACCAGGTCAAAACAAACAGGAACGGAGAGCAAGATGCATCAATTTCTTGTTTTGTTTCTGTAGATGACGTCGGGAGAGACGGCAACTTCGATGAGATCAAAACAGAAGCTGGCAAAATAACGTAGAGATCATCGCAAGATATTCGAAACTAATGTGGTTCCTGTTTTCGCTCGGACTCGGATGCCGTTTGCAGGTCGTTGCTTAGCGAGTACGTCTCACACACCCACAAGAGATGGAGCTGCCAAATACTGACCCCGCCTCTCTCCCTCCGAGTACAGAGAGAGAGACCTGCCAGATACTGACCCCGCCTCTCTCTCTCTCTCTCTCTCAAAATAGAGACAGGACATACAGCATGCTACAAACTCAGGAATAATTGTTGATTTACTTCATTTATTTATGATTCAAACGTTTTTCTTGTCTATATAGACAATAAAAATATAATGTGAATTAGTGTTTATTACCTAAGTTCTGTTGTTTGATTTCTTCAATTTGTACCGCTTCAACTCGTCTATTCACTGTATTTTTTTTTTTTTAAACTTTTATATCTTAATTATGTAGCCTACTTCTAAGGTAAATGCAATGTATTAATTGCTTGCGATGTACTGAATTGGTTCTCTTCAATTTATGCCAATGAAGCTTATTTGAATTGAAATGAACTGAATTGAATTGGAAGAGAGAGGTTGGTACTTGTTATACTCATGTTTTATCATTAGTATTAGCGTATTATTATTATTATTATGATTATTATTATTATTATTATTATTATTATTATTATTATTATTATTATTATTATTATATTTGGTCCAATAACTCGGCCATACTTTTAACTTAACTGGTAACTTTTTTATACTGGCCATATACAACTTCAATCATTTGTCCATTAAGATATAAATAGATATGTTGAGATTTGAAGAAAATACAGCCATTTGAACTTAAGTTGTGTTGTGACTCCAATACCCACAATGCCTTACTTTATTCTGTATTCAATCCAGTATCTCAGACATAGATTGGTAACTTTATTTTCTAATTTGGCACACAGATGTCCTGATGACTCATAACCTGGACACAACGAATGGTACTGATTGGCCCACAGGGGGCGCTATAATAAACCCTCAACATCAATGTTCATCTAACACTTCACTTGTTTTTGTTGTCTCCAAAGCTTTTGATTCCATACAACATACATACTACTTACATAGATAGATAGATAGATAGATAGATAGATAGATAGATAGATAGATAGATAGATAGACAGATAGATAGATAGATAGATAGATAGATAGTGGATCATGTTGTATCCAAAGGTTTTTCAAGACACACTTGACATTCATTAACATATTGAGGTAGGCCTATTGTGAATGGAAAATTTTACCCACAGGCCTAAAAATGATGCACATCATGAATCACAGTCCTTATATATGCATTAGTATATTGTTATACCTAAGTAGCTCAGCACCACAGTCATTACCAGGCCTCAGTGCCACCGTGGCACCACAATATTGACAGTACAGTGATTTTGTGTAGATGCATTTGCAATCTTTCATTAATTTCAGTGGGAACATGAGTCAGTGACAATATGTCAGTGATGCTGTGAGCTATGAATCTTTTACTCCAGAGTGATGCTGCTGGATCATTCTCTGATGCTGCTGCATTTTGTTGATATTACCAACTTGCTTTGATATTGGCCTGGCATACCAACTCCCTTTTGGGTATTTTTTTTATTTTTTGCCCTATGTTACCTAAATTTCGTTCTATCTATTTTCCTTCTGTTTATTTAAATTTAAATTTAAATCACATGTTTTACTTTCCATGAAGCACATTGCATTGCAATGAAATGCATGAAATGTGCCATATAAATAAAGTTTGATTTTGATTTATCATCTTTTGCATCACCTATTTCAAAGGGTGGGTATTTGAAGTAGCTGATACATCATGCACAGCATCAAATGTGTCTGTGTGTGTGTGTGTGTGTGTGTGTGTGTGTGTGTGTGTGTATAAGCCCCATAATTTAAATATTTTCAGGAAAACTATCCCTCTATTCCTCTCTCTGTCTCCAAGCATTGCGTTATCGTCCAATTAAATGCCTAATAAAAAACAGTGGGTGTATAGCGCCATCTGGTGGACTGATTGCCTCACAGCACTCTGATTTGAAAGAAATAGGTTTATCTATCTATCTATCTATCTATCTATCTATCTATCTATCTATCTATCTATCTATCATCCATCTATCTATCTTTCTCTTTCTTGTTTGATTTGTACACACAGCACATCTGCAAAATGCATCGCTGTCCCCTTGTTTAAATAAAGTTAATCAAATTAGTTCATTTACATTGACAAAAGCTGCAAAGCAGAGTTGTTCTAGACACTTTATTGCTGTGTTTATTGTTTTACACTCAATGGAATGTTTAACTGTGTGTTTGGTGGGCCGGTCCAAACACTCACCCTCCAAATATCTGTTACCAAACCAAGATTTAAATAGCAAAACAACTATAACTCAGTAATACAATATACATTACACTAGAAAGTCGTAAGATGAATTCATTCTCACTAACATATAGGCTATATTGGTCTATTTACAAAATGCTTATTTATATATTTATATATAAGATATAAAACAAGAGTAATGCACATTCTTCAAAAAGTAAAGAAAATGTGGTGTTTTGTATATATATATATATAGATATATTTGTGTGTGAATTCTGTTTGGTGGCAAAAAAAAACAAAAAAAAAAAACACCCAACGGTCATTATTACAATGTGTATCCACAGCGTACAAAATAATAACTTTGACAATTATTTGACAATATTGTTCAGGAGATATACTGTATAGGAGAGCTAACATCATGAAACTGCTGTGTATCGTCAACCACATAGGAAATGAATTGATAGATATGGTGATCATCTTCGGTACAAATGAAATGCATGCCATATATCTTTAATAATGAGCATTGTTTTGCATGTGAGTGAGATTCATAATGATTGCATTTTCAGTCAAATTGTTCCTTTTCAATGCTAACAAATCTGGTCTCTGAGTCTTGTGCACCAAACCAAAACTCATCTCCATAACAACATTATCAGACTGTCTGTGGCAGCCATTTTAAGGATGCTATCATGGTTCAATATGTTGGTTCTTCAGGCAGTTTGTATGAGATATTGCTTCATTACGTTACCTTTTCGCATGTATTTGAAGAGCTGAAGCTGAAATCTTTCAATCAATGAAAAGATACTACAGGTTTTCCTTTGTTGATGCAAGCTGTAGACAATTTTACTTTGTGTATTTCATGTTTGGAACAACCTCCAATCCACAGACTGTATATAGGAATGGCACAAATGAAACTATTTTCTAGCCTTTATGATCCGTCTGAACTATCCCCTGCAGTTTAAAATGAGATAATATTTTTTACGTGGTGAGTGGTGAGCTTGTTTGAACAGTATAGTGTTTGTTTGACACATCTGGCTAGCACGTGTACAGCAAACACACACACACACACACACACACACACACACACGCACACACACACACACACACACACACACACACACACACAGTGGTAGATCTCCTCTATCTGATTGAAACAATAACAAGAACCATATAACCTCTGTATTATACACAACAAGACACTGACTGACTCTCTCCTATACAGAGAATCAAATTCATCAGGAATTGTATCACTGCATTTCAGCACAACCTCTTAAACACCGGTAATCAGATCTTAGATGTTGGCATTGTACAAATATCAAATATCATAACTGTCATAATGATTACAGAGTAGTGAAAACCTTAAAACTGAAAAATCCACACTTGTTTTTTTTTTTTTTTAAAGGAAAGTTTGCCCATTGCTTTTTTGCCCAAAATTACACATTTGCTTCTTTGCTTTGAAAGAAGCATAAAGACCATAGCAAACTGCAAATTCCCTTTAAATTTAAATTGAACAAACCTACAACTGTTTGAACACAGAGACCGTGGCGTCTCCTCCACTATTTGACAAGTAACTACAGTTGTAAAGATCGGAGCGGTGAGTGACAGTAACTAGCTTGATGGTCGTCTAAAAAAAAGCCCACCAGCTTATATGAACTATAGATATCTCTTAATGTGCTTGACAGATCTCAGGCAGAAGAGGAAGAAGTACTGTTTGATTGTAGATTACGTCTTGTACTTCACAGAAAACAGTCCTGGTGGTATTGTTGTTGTTTTTTTTTTGTCTTGCTTGATCCACATGCGCTGGGTAGCCGAGGTTTTAGGCTTCGTACACCCTGCGGAAGAAAGAACAGGAGCGTAAAGAACATTCATCTGGAAACAGTAATTTCTTTGGTGTAGTTTTGTGTTACACTTTTCTGTGAACATCCTATGCCTCCATTATCTGGTCCTGTCCTGGCTTTTTTAGTCTGGGGGTAAATAGAGATCAAAGGTTTCTTGTATTTCATTTGGCGGCCTTGTGGCTATAAGTGGAGGGTCGTAGGTTTGACCACCTGTGACCTCAACTGACCCTATGGAAGTGTACTTGAGCAAAACACTGAATCCCTACCACCTCCAGAGGGGTTTTGTGTGTGGCTGACCTCTGACCTCTGACCTCTGACCTCTCTGTGGAGGACGGAAGTCCAAAATAGGGATTTACCCCACTGGAATCAATAAAGCGTCACATAAAAAGCCACTTGATACAGCCGACAACTCAGTCAGCGATAACAGAGGTTGGTTCTGTTGTAACCGGAGCACCCCAAATTTGTGGGGTGCTCTCACGTGCTTTCATGTTTGTTAATATTGTGTGTGATGTAACGCCCCCTGCTGGTCAGACTGGACACCAGCTACCACTGTTTAGAGTCAAATTATTTACCAACTAATTTGTCATAAACAGAGCTGGGGGTAACACGGTACTTTATAATCTGTTACTTTGCAATCTGTTACTTTGAAATGCATTAGAGAACTAGATTTCTTTTGTGTAGTAACTTTTAAAGTGTTTTTCAATTCTTATAATCCATTATTAGTTACTTTTTTCAAAATAGAATACTGTTACTTTTATTTTTCTTTCATATTGTTTCATTTTTGTTAGTGCAAATTAAAAAAAAGTAGTGAAAAAGTGAAAATCCCACAGCATCATGAAGAAAACATGTTGCTAACTGATAGTCAAGTGGGTAACAAAGTAACAAATTACCTTTAAAAGTAATTTTCCCAACACTGGTCATAAAGCCCAATTTTCTTTTAGAAGAATGGAAGGTTTATTAAGGTTTATAGAAAATTATACACCAAAAAGCTGGGTCATGGTGACTTAATATGGAAAGAGGGGAAGTTGTGTGTGTGTATATGTATGTGTGTGTGTGTGTGTGTGTGTGGGGGGGGGGTTAAAGGATATGGACAAAGACAATACATACAGAGAGTAAACAGGAATTATGAGCCTTTTAGCTCTGTGCATGATTGCATGTGTCTGGGTTATTATACACAAACTCATCATTCAATAATTATGATTTCTGCTATCTGTAGAATGGATAATAATGATTCGCTTGTTTTGCTCAGTGCTTGTTTTGCACAGTGCATGCCGACTTGAACGCTCACCCCAGTCATGAATATTTATGAGAATACTTGTACACCAAGGAAACTCATTCACTCTTTCAGCCCTAGCAGACATAGCATGCGTCCCCACCGGGCGCCATAAAGTCGGAAATTTTCTCTCTCACTGTCTTGGATACTTTCTTGTTTACGTGCGTTTTCACTGACAGTCCCTGTCAAAACAGCCTGTTTCAATAAACTTTTAGAGTACAGTATAGAGTTTCATTACAAAAATGTTGTAATCTGAAATTCATCACACAATATTTGAAAAACATAAACAATTCTGTTCTCAAAAAATGAACTATTATGTAAGTAAATATCTTAAGATGACTCCTAACATCAATACTAACCCATAATGTGTTTAACTTTCATGCCAGCAGTTAATATATGAGTGGGAGTCATGTGTTTTTTTTAAATAGTGGTGGATATCTCATTTTGGAACAAATCCCAAATCAAAATAAGCTATTTCCTGGTTTTGCTGTGGGATTGTCTTACCTGTGCTTGTCCTTCCAGATGCGGAACCATTTGACGAGGTTCTTGGTGCTCTGAAGCTTGGGATGGAGACAGTACTCCTGCCCTTTGAACCGAGCCACATTCTCCATCGTCACACTGAGGGGGAGCAGAGACACAAAGAGAGACGTTACAAAATAACAATTCTAAGATCATTAATAAAACATTTAAAGGAATAGTTCACCCCCATTGAAATTTGCAGGACCACCAAACCCACAACGAGTTCACCCCTGTCCATTGGCTGCAAAACACTTGGATATGGATATGGATTATGGAAATTTAATGGGTACTTTCTGTTTTTTTGGAGCTGTAAATAGATGGTCTTGTTAATGTCAATAGTTTAGGAGAAGACTGACATAGTAAGTCACTGTGTGTTTTTTTTCGACTGACATGGGCCTGAGCAGATAATAACTGAATTTTCATCTTGAGGTGAAGCTTTCCTTTGAAGCCAAACCATCTAAATGCCAATCTGAGTCATTTATAGAGTCTGGCCAAGCTGAGGCTGCCCTCCATAACATCGCCATGGTGAAATACTCTTAAGTGCATTCAAAAGATCAGCTTGCACAGGACCGCCAGTCACTTAGCAGTGGCCATGGAGCAATATTGTGAAGCTGCCACTGAAAACTGCAACGTCCAAGCTCTTTGAATCAATGGGTTCTGCCTGTAAACCGTGTGACGCAAGCCGCATCAACCCATCGCCGCTCGAGGCAACGGTGGAGACAGTCTGCCTGCATGTGGCGTATTCAGGCCGAGCAAGAGAAATGCGAGAAAAACACCCGCCACGCCATGGGGCCTTGCCATCCAGCGAAAACTCTCAATGGCTCGCCAGAACATGAATGTTAAATGAGTTGACTAGACGAGAAAAGACTTGACTCCCCAAAAAAGATGCATTCAGCGCCAGTTAGTAGGATTGGATGAAAGAGTTTTGCATCCATTTTCCTGTCCATTCAGTTGTCAGCTTGTTTGGGTCTTGAGAGTTTAGCTGGACACTTCTGCATTCTTTGTGACGGGAGAATTGTGCCCTAAGTGTGTGTGTTTGAGAGAAAGAGAACATGAAAGTGAGTGTGTATGTGTGTGTGTGTGTGTGTGTGTGTGTGTGCATGCCCGTGGCCTCATGTCTGCAAGAGTATAATAAACGCACCCTGAATGTTTACCCATAGATGCTCGGCAAGGGTGAAATTTAACCTAATTAGTGTGTTAATTTGAGCTTTAGTTTCTTCTCATTATCATTCACCTGGGTGCTGATGCACAGCCACAGGCTGTAGCAGCTAATCTAGTTAGCGAGGCGTTTCGTAAGGACAGGGAGAGAAAGAGAGAAAAAGAGATTGAGAGAGAGTAATGGAGAAAGAGGAGGAGACGAGAGAAAGGGGGTGAAAGAGAGAGAGAGAGAGAGAGAGAGAGAGAGTAAAGAAAGAAGTACACAAGAGCAGGAGAGAGAAAAGAAAAACAAAAGAAGGCAAGGAAGTGTAAGAGGAACATGAAGAGAATAGAAAGACAGAGAAGAAATAGAAAGGTAGAGAGAAAACGATACAGAAAGTAAGTGGAAAATAGAAAGAATGAGAATCAGAAAGAGAAGGAAAGAGAAAATATGAAGGGAACAGAGAGATAGGCTCCCAGTGTGTGTGTGTGTGTGTGTGTGTGTGTGTGTGTTTAGGAGTGGCCCCTCAGAATGCTAAACTGCGCGCCGTAAGCCAAACGGCCACAACAAAGGCCAGAGGGGGCTCTCTCTCATTTCTCTCCCGCTCTCTTTCTTTCTCTGCTTTCCGGAGCCTGCTGAGGCTCATTTTTCACTGGGGACCAGTGGCTGGTGGCCACCAGCTCATGCTAATAGACTTAGCCTTAAATAACGGCTGGTTAGCTCACACACACACACACACACACACACACACACACACACACACACACACACACACACACAGAAACAGCTCTTTGAGTTGATACAGACCAAATCACACACTTGTTGAGACTTAACTTCACTTTGACACAGACTTTCCCCATCCTAAATATGCAAGAGTGCCTTGACTTCTGGAAAAGCTCAGCCTCACTGCACACTCTTACAGATACACTGGTTCTCTTTTCTTTTACCTTTTTCACATTTTAGATACACACCCACAGAACCTTTCAATAATTTCAATAGTGTATTGTAGTTGTGACTAAACCATGCAGTGTGTCACTTCTGGCTACTTCTGGTTACTTTCAAAAAGTAATCTATTACTTTCACAATGTAATTGGTTACTTATTACCAAGCAGCTGCTTGAAATTGTGATCTTTAATCTAACCTATGGGATGACATCTACGCAATAAAATAATCTTTTTATTAGTCTCAACTGCATTTGGATCACTTATAATCAATAGGCTATACAGTTACATTTTTTAATTACATGAAAATATGATTGAAGTTCCCTTCAGGGTCAGATTATAGACACATTTTTAAATAATGGCAGATACTTTTTAAAGTGGAATAAATTGTAATAGAGTAATAAAAGTAAACCTATTTTTTTCTATTGGAAATATGTTTACAGTATTGTAAACATGTTTTTTACAGCTAGTATTCTTACAGGCACACTCCTGTACTCTTGGCACATTTAATCCATGTTGTGCACACACACAGAGAATTTTCTTTTCTCAATGGCCATTGCAATGACCCAGATTTTGTTTTCTGTGTAACATTCTAATTGGCCAGCAGGTGGCAGCAGAGTTTGTTGTTTTTTATGAAAGGAAGGAGTTTCTGCCCTGAACACAGAAATGACTCCAGAGACGGTGACATAACATTAGCATCTGTTGGACAGTGTGTCCTTTGATGTAGGCTTGACGTGAAAATACAAATGAAATTCACACAGAAATCACATCTCTTGTTTCTAGAGACCTGTTCACAAATTATGACTGAACTGTCCCAGATCATAGTAATCAAAAGAATATGGTTTCTTTTTCTTTCTGGGTGGATGGGCTGATTCAGGTCTATTTGGATCTTTGTAGAAGGAGAAGCCTAGTTATCATCAGGGAAATCTATGTTGCATTCCAAGACGGGTCAAATTGAACATAATAGCTGTCTGTCTGCTGGGGCCGTGATTTAATGGGTCAAAGGTTAAATGGCTGAGAGACTGGATGGAAGGATCAAATAGACAGTGTATGATTCCCACACCAAGATACAACCTGATAGAGACAGCTGATGAGGCTGTAGGTTGGGGCGTTACAAACCCAAAACAGAGAAATCAGCTTTCGAGATGTCAGGTGTACAAGCAAATGTTTTCAGGCTTTAAAGTATGTAATGACTTAAAAATGATGCATCAGATGTAATGCATGTACTGTATGTATCTATTGTGTTCTATACATACATATATATAGATATATATGCAGTCTATGTGTGTGTTATTTGTGTTAATGATGTAATAATGTCGCAATAATGCTTTGATATATCAATAAAAGTCTGAAAAATGAGCTCAACTCTTATTAGATGGTCAAGTAGAAAGTCCTGGAAAGTTCTGGAAAGTCTGTTGGTTGCTCTGTGATTAAAAGCAACTGTTACAGTTGTGACATGTTTCCCCCTAGGCTTCACTAGGTGCTTCGTTTCTCCCTACCTTCCTTCCAAATAGATCAATCCTACCCGTTGATTGCGAGGTATAATTAAATCATCACAACATCATCACATCGTAAATCATCTTAAGAGCTTAAGCTCCGACGACAGGATGTTTTGATAGCTGCTCTGTAGCTGCCAAATAGTTTCGTGGTGTTTTGGAGTGCGGTCACAGCACATTACAGTTGTATATCTGGGAGGCAAGCAGGTACAAACACTGCTGAGATTATGACCTGGTGGCGCACGCACACACACACACACACACACACACACACACTGTACACACAGGGACAAGGAAGAAGAAGAAGATGAAGAGAGAAGAGAGAGAGAGAAGGAGGTAGACGAGAGAGAAAAGAGGAGGAAGAAAAAGAAAAAGGTGGAGGAGGAGGAGGAGGAGCAAGAGAGAAGAAGAAGAGGGAGGCGGGGAGAGAGAAAAAGGAGAGAAGAAGAAGAAGAAGAGAGGAATAAACAGAAGGACAGAATTGAATGCAGGCCAGTGAGAAAGGACAGTTACAGCGATGCGAGGGAAGAAATTTAGAGATGAATGAAGAGAGAGAGAGAGAGAGAGAGAGAGAGAGAGAGAGAGAGAGAGAGAATGAAACTAATGACTCACAATATCATCTTCTCTTGGCAGAAGGGGTGTTTGGGTTTGATCTCCAGCTTCTGAACATCCTTGTATCTGATCTTCGGTCCTTTTCTGGTGCACCTGCACTTGTAGGCTGTTGACAAATTTAGCACACGTGTGAGACCGACTCATTCTGGATTACTATAACAGTCACATAGTGAGCTCGTAACGCCGGGGATTAAAAAGGCGCGTCAAAGTAATAGAAATTGATTATGTGGGAAATGTGTCACAGATTATTAAGGTTAGTCTCACAGTCACTTCCAGCTAAGACACTGACACGGACATTGTCTTGATGGAAAAGTTAATCTTGTGTGGTTTGACAGTAAATTGGCTCTCACTGGTGATTAACTCCCCAATATATTCTCAAATTACACACTGACAAGTTTATCACTGTCACAGTTCAACACTGACAGCTCAGTGTCAAAGCTTCAAATAACTAGAGCGTCACACTCTTTACACACAATGTTTCTACAGGTTAACTCCTTCATTCATGCACTCATCACCCTACAATACAGTACAGTTTTAAAGCATTCCCTAGGTATGAATTAATTGCTATTTTGTTGGTACCCTGCAGAAAACATGTATTTCCAAAAACTTTTCAGGAATTAGAAAAAGTGGTTAGTTAGTTTTCCCCTTAGCATCCATGTGTTTTTGCTATATTTTACACAGCATTATCTCCTTCACATCAACAACTTGAGTTGATTTACTGTTGTATCGAATGCAGCTTGGATGATTTGTGAATTCAAACTGAAGGAATTCAAGTTTGGAAGTGAGAACCTGTAGCTTCCACTGTACTGGCGCGAATCCACTTTTTATGCACTTGCTGTTTTGCTGCAGCGCTGCTCCTCCAAAAACAAATTGTTTAAAACATCTAAATACAGATCTAGGCATGTGGTTTAGTTGCACATACAGATACACATCTATCTATACGTGTATTATCTTCTCTGGGTCCGGTTTTCTTGCTGTTGTGATGTTTCACTGCTGAGGAAACGCAGAGGAAGCCAGGTTTGGTGGTTTGGTGGGTGGGTGGGTGGGTGGTACATCAGTATGTGTTTCTGATGGGAGGTGGTGACCTAGATAGTCCAAGGCTTCGTTCATCCATCACCTGCTATCTGTCCTCACCGCCGCTCATTAAATCTGTCACCGGCCACACAGCGCTGGCCAGCACAGACACACCGGAGAACAAAGGCCAATAAAACCAGGGAGACGGCGAGGTTAAGCTATCCACGCATGATGTCAGGACTCTGTGTTGGGAGTTTGGGTGGGTGGGGGGTGAGGGTGAGGGTGACACCTCCAGCACTTAACACAGTCTACCGGGAGGGACGGGTGCCCTTGCTAAAGTCGGTGCCTGTTTACTCATGTACGTCCTATAACTTTTTATAAAACCAATACAGGAATGAACACATTGTAAAAGGGGATTTTGCATCATATCCATGCACAAGATCTTATGAATAGCCTTTGTGCAAAATATAATGTGCTGAATGTAATTGTTGAATTTGTGTTTATCAGAGGGAAAGAGGGGGAGGTTAAGTGTCGGTTTTCTCTCTTTACACCCAAAACTATGATTCTATGTGAACCCACTTCAGCAAAATATGCTTCTCAAAGAGCTGACTAAGGCTCATCCCCCCCCCTGGCCCATTCAAATATATATATATATTTTCCTAATAAGTTGACACCTGTAGAGATACAAGATTGTCTCCCACAGCATTGAATATATTTAGTATAGATTTAAGAGAGATAGGGTGTTTTTTTCCCCTCTAAATGTTTTCCCCTTCAAATCTGTTGTTCACAAAGGAGGGCTGGCATTTTATTCCATCCTCTTTCACTCCCCCCCCCCCCCCCCCCCTCTCCAAATGGCCCCATGAATATTGGCTTTTAAATATTTGAGCTACATATGGTGCGGAAGACTAACAGCCAGAAGGGGTAAGAGGCGTTTAGGGGTAAAAATGGGGTTATACATATCTACCGATCTCATGATGAGATCTACTAAACTAAAACCTACTGAAAAGTGCATGAATAAAATATGGTTTTGACTGAATATTGAACTGATTGCTGAATGGAAGGTTTTAGTGGCCAAATTGACAGTAAAATGTTCGCAGCAGGTGGCAAATTGGTGATATCAACAGGAAGTCATCTTTTGTAACAGGTTACATAAAATAGAAATGCCATACAGCAAACAATAAACAAAGTTAATTTTTCATAACCTGTGCTGGAAGTTGAGGATCTTTGGCACCAAACATATTCAACTCCATTAACCATGATTCAAACTCTGGATAGGGAGAATCATTTTGCACTAACCTGGACTGAATGGCTGGTAAAATCTCCTGTCCATACCTTCATACACACATTACCATCACCACCACTACAGTGCAAACACGGCAAACTTTCAAATCCAAAGTTAAAACATAATAAACCAATGAAAAGCTGTTTAGTTTACCTTCTGCGCTCAGGACGTATAAGGCCACCACTAGCAAAAGTAGCACTGCTGTGCACCGATGCATTTCTTCACAAGTAAAAAACAAAACAAAAACAATAAATAGATTTTTTTAAAACAAGCTCCTCAAAATCCGACCTCCCAAACGGATTCTCCGAGTATAAAAAACACCCTTTATAAAAAATATTCTCAAAGTGCAAATAATATCCACTTGCAATGAATGTTAGAAATAGAAAAATGAAGAATGAAGGAGCGCTGAGGGTTTTTCTGCCCTTTGGAGTCCTTTGGAGCGCTGGTTGTGCAACTCCGTCTGTGCGTCCTGAGCGCTTGGATGAGCCTCCAGTCACTCGTTTAGCTCTCTCTCTCTCTCTCTCTCTCTCTCTCTCTCTCTCCCTCTTTCTCTCTCTCTCTCTCTCTCGCTGTGGAGGGGCAGGCAGCAGCAGCAGCTCTTAAAAAGCAGCCCGCTGTCCCCTTCTCATTAATATGCACGGCCAGACAGCGAATCAAACACTTGTGGCCTGCGAGAGAGAAGTGGAGAACATGGGGAGGGAGGGGGGGAGAGGAGAGGGATGGAAAAACACAAAACAGACAGACACGGGGAGAGAGAGAGAAGGGGGGGGGGGGGGGGATTTGTCCGATGGAAACTTAGATGAAGATGAGCATGCCCTAACGCAAAATCGCTACCATACTTCTTGTAGGGACTTATAGTGAGTCTATGGTATTCAGTAGCGAGTTATTATGCATGGCAATTCAGATGAACAGGATTACCTAAAAAAAAGAAGGATACATGTATCGGAAAAACTTGAAGTTCTTTACGATCTTCTTCCATTCCTCTCCCCTTTTTGAGATTTTCAGACATTATGAAATGTTTTGTTGTTGTTTTTTTGTTTGTTTTTGTTTTGCTGTCTGTTACCAAACGTGCTGCTGCAGCCTCGGCCAGGTCCCTCCCACCCTCTTGGATGTGCTGCCTTGTTGAACAGGCAGGACAGTGAAGATGATGGTTCAATCAATTTTGTGATACGAGAAATGCATCATTGAACACAGTAGGCTACATTGAACAACAGTCATTTCTGTGCGGCAAGCCAATGAGTGAAGGCCAGAGTCTGTATGTGGATTGATGTCCTTTTTTCCTCCTCTGTGAAACACTTTGCAATGAATATGTCTGTTGACAGCACTTAAAAAAAAAATCCAGAACTAAAATTTGACGTTCAGCTCCAAGAAAACGGATGCAGGGCCACGGGAATTTGATAAAACTCTTGAAAACCCAGAGTCTGGAGTCAATTAGTTCAACCAGAAGGTTGGTTTGAAGCACTGGGTCTCAACCTGGGGACTGGGGGGTGAAGTTGTTTATAAAATGTGATAAGAATTTTTCTGGTGTTAAAATGCTAATTGCTTAATGGCAAATGAAGAGTTTCATTCCAAAATGTTACAAAATGACTGCTGGCATGAAAGTAAAGCACTGAAGTTATCGTAAGATCTCTGCTTATAAATTTTTCTGTTAGCCAAATCTTTCCAACATGGGTATATAATGTTTTGGGATGAAACCCTTCACCTATATTAAAGCCTCCAGGCTAGTGGATTTAATTGTTTTCAACATTTAAACATTTTCTCATGACCCAAACCCTGCTTTGGTAGGATATTATGCAGGGCCAGCCTACGAAAATATATGTTTTTGGCATTTCTGCTGCATTTAATCCATTGGATCCCAATCCAAACCTGGATCTAGACTTCTTCTAATGACAATCAGCAGCATTAACATAATCTTTTTGTGTCACTGTCCACCATTTTCTGTTTTTCCTGTCTGTATGTGCCTGTGTGCATCCATCATTTTTTAGACAAAACAGGTGTATTAGGACAACATCTGTGTTTCAGTCCAATCAAATTCAAATTCCAATCCAATTAAATTCAGTTCAGTTCAGTTCAGTTTATTTCAGTTTTGATTCAGTTCAATTCTGTCATGTCATGTGGAGAGCCAGTGTCTGTAAATGTAATGGTTAATGAGGTTCTATTCTATTCTATTCTATTCTGCCGATGAATAAATGCAGCCATTGTGTCTGGGGACGCCATCAGGCTGAACCTTTGGCCTGTAAGAGATAGCCCTGAGAAGAGGGTCTGACCCCTCCCACCTGGGACACACTGACCACAGGATTAAACAGCCTTCATCACCATCTTGCATCATCAGGGATTTGTGTGTGTGTGTGTGTGTGTGTGTGTGTGTGCTCTGTGTTTGCTCACTCTGCTCTCTTTCAGTGAGCGTAACTGTTTGCGCACTCTCTCTCTATGCTGTGTGTATGTGTGTGTGTGTGTATTTATGTTTGTGTGTGTGTGTTTGTGTTTGTGTTCACCTCCCTGCCCTGAACACTGAGGCAATCAGCTCTTGTCATCACTCAAACCAGCGGCCATGAAATGTCTGTCTGCACCATGGGCCTGTGTGTGTGTGTGTGTGTGTGTGTGTGTGCACACACACTTGCCTGCATGTCCATCTGTGCCTCTGTGCTTGTGTGTGTCTGTGTGCTTATGTGTGTGTGTGTGTGTACCTGTGTGAGTGAGACCATGTTCATATAATGCCTCCTGTGTGTGGATGTGTTTGGTTACAAGTGTGTGTGTGTGTGTGTGTGTGTGTCTCTGTGTGTGTGTGTGTGTGTGTATGTGTGTGTAGCCTGAACGGTGAACAAATCAACTGTGAAGCTACCTTAATGTCACCTTAGGGTAAGCTATGTAACAGACTCTGCTGGATTCAGCAGCTGGTTTCAAACAACAAGAAAAGAAAATCCGCCCGCTCCCTTGATCCTGCGGTCATGAAATTTTATTTTTTGTAGGAGACGATGCCAGCTATCAATTACACTGAACTATGACAGATTTGGATGTACATGACTCCTGCAGGACATCGATGTTGCGTAAATCCATCCCGAGTGATTCTTTTTGATCTTCGGATAAAAGACGTTGATGATCTGTCGGCCGCTCTCTGTTCCTTTACCAGTTTTGGTCTTCAGCTCAAATTACTGATAATCAGGTGGACATCTGTTGTCTTGATCCATTAGATTCACCTGAGCTTCACTGATGACAAAAGAAAGAAGAAAATCAAGGAAGAAAATGAGAGTAAAAAAAAAATTTCAGCTGAAAGGAATCTGCATTAAAATGATGATGATGAGGTCATCCACCCTAGTCTTAATCAGTTAAAATTGATGTTGATTGATGTTAATTCAATATCTCAAAAATAAAGATCCACTCTGTAAAAGCGTTACACACAATACCACAAAATACCAAAATTTGCTTTCATTTAGTAGTATAAATCATTTTTTAGGCGTCACATTGTGTTTCAAATAGTCAATATGTCATTTTGGACACCAAACACTTCATATTCTGACTCTTAGCAGAACAGATTGATTTTTTCCTTTACTTCTTCAAGTACAAAGACAGTTTGTTTTGTGAAGGGAGTCGTCAGGCAGTCAGACTCCTCGCAAATTCTCTCCTCTTGACTCAATTCCAGCCAATCTTACATTTACCAGTTACACAAACCTGGACTGCTTGCTAGATTGTAAACTCCATTTGTCTCTGTGACCTAACCTGCACTGTGTCTAATGGCTTTTAGTGGACTTGGCAACGGAGTAACCGCAGACCTAATTCATAGGGAAAGTGTAAAGTTTACCCCAAAGTCAAACATGGTGGTGGGGCAAGTGGGGTGCGTGTGTGTGGGGGGAGGGGGGAGGTGGGGGGTGTTATTCTAGATTGGGATGATATGTGGTACATGTGTGGGAAGAGAGAGAGAAAGAGGGAGACAGGGAAAGAGAGAGAGAGAGAGAGAAAGATAGAGAGAGAGAGAATGGAGAATGTTGTGAGTGATGTGGGTTGGCGGCCAGACTGGGTGTCTGGATATTTAAATATGGGCTGCAGTCTGTAACCAAAACACACAATAAAGCCCGTCCACTTCTCCAGTTGATTGTACTCATCAGGGCTTAAACTGCTTCGACCCAGTTGTTTCCTGTCGCAGAGAGGACCTTTACTTATTCAATCAAAGATTTTCTCTTTCGCTTTACTGAAGAGGATAAACATGTTGGGAGTGATTTTTCCATCGGGCTTTCACTTGTTCCGCCATCTGCCGTTCCCAGAAACTCTTTCAGCTTTAGCTCCGTTTGCTCTGGAAGGACGGCGCTCTCTTCCTGTTTTGTGCCGTAAAGCAATACAGCAGATTTCCTATCAAGGTCATCATCAGGTGGCGCACAGTGTAAAGTGCAGTGTAGAGGCTGCCAGGCTTCACTGTGATGGTGATGGTCTTGTTTGTTTACGATAATTATACTAATGTCTCAAAATGCTACACATCATACGTTTGAATTGAATGCACTGAACACGTCAGAAAGCCTATTTGCACGCTGCATAGTTTGAAGACTTTGTAACAAAATGAGACATTCACTGTCACTGAAAAAGGTGATGCTTACTCTTGATTGTCAATGCAAGATATTACTGCTCTTTTTAAGGGACAGTTAGGTGACATAAGTCCTTGTATATGCTCTAGTGCAGATTTGCAACACATTTATAATTAATACTAATTTAAAAGAAATAGTAATGTATATTTTTAAATTGCACTCTTCCAAACAGTCTGACAAAGTGCTTAACAAAGAAATAAAACAGTTATGATGAGCAAGCAAATAAGATAATTAAAAAATGAATTAAAAACAGAGATTTATTAGAATAAAGCAAGAAATAATGATTAAGATAAAATAGGTAAAACCATAGAAATTCTCTTAAAATGTGTATTAAGGAGTGACTGAGACTAATTTTCCAGCCTGAGCTCCTCAGGTTGGACGTTACAAAGTTATGGGTCCTGGATGGTAGCTCTGATAGGACAACAGCGCTCCAAACAGAGCAGTTAGTTACCATCGTTTGTGTCCAGGCAACAAGTTCAGTTCACTTATTGGACTTTCTCTCTGTTTTGTCCTTAAAGTTGGAATAACAACAGTTCTGAGAAAAGGAATTCTTCCCTGGTCCCATAAAAGATGGATTTCCTCAGTCTGGGGGCATCGTGACCTGGACTGACTCTCACAGGCTCCGTGAGCCGGCACCTGTCACTTGTGTGTATGTGCTGTGTGTGTGTGTGTGTGTGTGTGTGTGTGTGTGTGTACTTGTTTTGCTAATCTTGTGAGAATCAGTTTCAGTTTTAAACCTTCAGATTGAGGGCATTTTTGCAAAGTGAGGTCATTTTGGCCGGTCCTCACTTCTTCAAGGAGCTACTTTAGGGTTCCGATTTAGTGTTACGGTTAGAATTAGGATTAGGATTAGGATTAGGTTTAGGATTAGGATTAGGATTAGGATTAGGGTTAGGTTAGGGCAAAAGCAAAAAGGGTTAAGGTTAGGGTTAGAGGTGAGGGAATGAATGTAGACGACTTGCTTCACAAAATAAAATATCTGTGTATGTGACATAGCGAGTGAAACTGAAACTGGGGATTTAGTTCCAAAATGAAAAAAAGTGAGACCTGCTCTTACAGAATGATTGGTAGCACAGCATTAAAACAAATTATGATACTTTTTAGAGGACAGTAAGTAACTTGTAGTAACAAGTCATTGGTTGACAAAATAATACACCTTTACGGACAGGTTACGCCACGTTTTAGAGATATTAAATGATGAACTTCAGGTAATGTTGGATATAATGTGTGATTGTGTGACTGTGTATGTGTGTGTGCATGTGCATGTGCATGTGTGTTTGTCTAGCAAACATTCACACACACACACACACACACACACACACACACACACAAATTGGGACTGTTTTGGATGGACACTCAATTCAAATACAGCTTGAAGAGAGTGTGAGATTTTAATTTTATGACATTAAAGCATGGAGTGTTTAGGGTGCATCAGTATATGAATGAAATAGAGTGTAGAAGAATTTGTACTCATTCATGTTCACAATTTGTTTTATTACTGTATATAACAGTATACAAATAATAGCGTACCCATGAAGGTGTCCTTTTTCTGCGATTATGGGTACAGATGTGACTAGGTCTCTATTCAATTTGTCATAATTAAATTTGTGTTGGATTCACAGCACAAGTTTGCAGTTGTCACAAACACTGTTCAGAGAAATGATTCTGTGAAAAAATGCCTATAGTTTCAGGTTGATGTTGCTGCATTTTTGGAAATCCAAAGTTTCTTTCCAAATTGCGATATCTGCCATTTGAAAAGTCTGATTCTTCCAAAATGACAGCTGGCATGATACTAAAACTCAGTGGGGTCTTGAAACCGACAAACTATTTCAAGACGAAAATATGTAATGGGTTTGATTAAGTCAAAAACATATGTAATAGGTTTTGAATGGGTTTCAAGTGCCCTGGTTTCAAGGAACTTGCTCAGCCCATAAAAAACAGCAATCTGTGACATACAGACAGAGAGACATAAAGGCATCTTGGGAATTTGTATACAGACAGGTCAGCTGGCAAACAGACATGAAGACAGACAGGTTGGCAGGCGTTTAGGTGTTGGATGGTAATTGCAGGTAATAATGATGGTGTTCAGGCAATGACTGGCAGAGTAACGAAGAGACAGACAGACAGACAGGAGGGCATGTAGGGACACCGCATGCAGACACAAAGACAGGTGTGCAGATGCTGGAAGGAAATTGCTGGTAATAATGCTATGTTTACAGGCACACAGTAACCCGGCTATTGGCCATACTCTGGTTAAGACAGAAAGGCAGACAGACAGATGGGAAGGCAGTTCAGATCAGAGAAGGAGAATACAGACAGAGAGGCAGGCAGGTGCAAGAAGCTAATTTCTCCCAGGTGATTGAGGCGGGGTGGAGGGTGAGGCCGACTGCCCCGGGCGTAGCTGTAACTGCTGTCATGTTCACACCACCTTCCTTTCGTGAGTTTACAGCCATCATGCTAAACGGTGGTGGCAGGACGGCCTTGAGGTGAGAGGCGGACTGGAGGCTGAAAGGTCTGTGACTGCGCTCAAGGCCCATCAGCAAGGGAACTAAATTTACAACAGATGCTACATTTGCACAGGTTTAGAAGATCTTTATTCCTTGTATCTATTTGCACCACATATCACAACATTTAATAGTTAAATGTGCAGCAGGTAACATTTCCTATAGATCCCTGCCATATAAACCATAAACCAATAAACCATTTAACAGACTATTCCTGTCCACCTGCCAGCAAAAAAGTAGGAAAAAGATGCAGCAACCAGCTCCTCTTTTTGACTGAGCAGTAGGTTTCTTCTAATACAGGAGAAAGAAATGATGATACAAACAGCAATAGTAATAGTAAGTACTACTTTCCACCATGTTTTTTGTACTAGCAATACCACTCGTGTGAGATAGAGGATACCAATTGTCTCGAGCATGGTCTCATCTTTTTTACAGTAATTATACCAAGGTATCACAATTAATTTGACAGTGATACTTTGACCATACCATAATTAATGCTACTATAAATTCTTAATATAGTACAGGTTTGTGGTACAGGATTGTACCGAATCGGTTTGTGTATACAAGTGGCATATTTTCACCCGTGTCACCTGTGCCACTGCAGTAGAAACTGTTACATTAACGTACTGATCCTTTTAAGGTGCAATCAATACATTTTTACTGACCCATAGCACAAAATGACCATAATATATCTGGGTTGTTGATCAATACCAGTGACTCCATGATGTGAAAAAGTGCTTCCGTCTTTAAAAACTCCCCACCCGTCCCCGTCTCCATCACCTACTCACATTTTAATGCTTCCTAACCACTGTTTTTACAACAACATGTTAACGTGTTCCAATGTTGAAAATCCTGTCATTATGTCAATTTGAAAATCCTGCAAGGGGAAATAAGGGGATAATCACATAGCATTCATTTCAGTTATTGCTTGATATAGTATATACACTTTCAAACAGTTTGATTGTTTACCTTAGCCTGGCTACAATCAAATATGGGTGGGGTTTGTATTATTGGGACAATATGATTGACACTATCGTAGCAGATGAGATACATTTATCACAGAAAACTAACAAAATCCACTTAAAATAGGATTTCTAGCCAGGCCATGCAGAAAAAAACACGGAAACACCTTGCTTTCAGCGAATACTATCAAATAGTGATTGTCTTACAGGGAAACAGTCAGGTACCCAACAGTATTCATTCCCTATGCCAAAGTGTGCACAAGTCACCTAACCACAACTGATAAGAAAGGCTACAATTTCACTGGCACAAAAGATCTTTTGAATGTTAACTCTTTGTGGCACTAAGGTGATCTTTTCATGGCTCTGTGAACAGGGGAAACCATGGAGTTCCCCTTGTTTAAACCAAACCACGGCTGATGAATACCACCAGTATCTTATTGTTGATATTATTATTAAGTAAGATAAGTCACGGCTTTAGTTCCTGAAATTTGAAATGACTTAATTTTAGTGAAATCTTATTGATTACCGTTGTGGAAAGAATGCATCTGAATGAGACAACCATACACAGACTTCACATGCAAATTAAAACACTTTATTTTGTGATGATTCAGAGAGAGCTGCCTTCACACTGGGAAGAGGAGGAAGCCGCTGAAGGTGTTACGGCACTTAGTAGTCTCATAGACTCCACTAGGTGAGATGAGACGCATGTAGACCACGTCCCCTTTCTGCAGCTGTAAAACCATCCCGTTAGACACATGAACATATCCCGGCCCGTCATTAACATCAGAAGCATACATCAGCCCCCTGCTGTTGTGGTACAACTCTACAGCCACCCAATTGGAAGTACGGTGTTCAAAGGCAGTGAATCTAAAGTAGTAGACTCCACTGACTGGTGCTGTGAAGATTCCTGTGTGGAGAAACAAGGAGATTACCAGTTTAATTGTTTCCAATCAACCATGAGATGACATAACTGTACACTTTGATGTGATGGTCAGTACCTGTAGTTGGGTTGTAGGCCTGGCCAGCATTAGAGAGGACAATACTATAGACCAGTGTAATGTCAGAATTGAAGGGCCCCAGATATCCTTCAGGCAAAGCAGCAGAGAAGGCCACCTTTGGTCTCACTCTGTCTTCCAAGGCAGATAGTTTGGCCGTTTGGGCGGACAGTTGAGTTTCTTGTGCCTCTACTTTGCTCTTCTGAAGCTGCAGTTCAGTTTTTGTGACTGTGAGCTCCTCCCCGAGAGCGACCACCTCCTTCTCGCTAGCCGTCATTCTACTCTCCAGTTCCTCCACCTGGGTTTCGCTGGCGCTCAGTCTTGCACCTGTGGCAGAGAGTTCGGTTGTTTGCACCGCGTTTACAAGCTCCAACTCTTGGACTTGCTTCTGGGTGATCTTCAACTCCGCTTTCTGTTCATCCATCTTCTCCTCCATGTACCTCAGCTCCACTCTCTGCTCCGTCACGATGGCTCCCAGATTGTGCACCATGTCTCTCAGCACCTTCAGTTCATACCAGATGTCAGGAGGGGTGTTGACGGAGGTGGAGGTGGTCTGATATGTTGTCTCTGTGGCTTCATCCTCAGTCTGAACCTCTCTCGCCCTGCTCTCTCCACCGAGGCAGAACAGCAACAGCAGTAGAACTACAGCAGCCTTCATTCTGAAAGCAAACGTATTCAGAAATGATTTCGTCTATGAGGCTTGGAGCCGTTTTTGTAGACATCAGTATGAGAATGTAACATGTGTTGCAGGAGCACAACATCAAGGACTCTGATAAGGCAAACATTGTATGATGACCTCAGCATTATTTTATCTGAGGTTATTTCGCAGCCTGAACTCAGAATTTTTAAAAGTTATACATTTTATATGTATATGTTTTATTTAACTTTCAGTTAACTTAAAATGCAGGTCAAGTTGATTCCAAACAATACAAATGTAAACAAACCTATGACTCAATACAGTTCAAATCCATGTTTTTCTGACAACTTCTTTGATTATAAAGGAGTTGCATGTGCTATCTAAAAGTATCAAAACGCACGGTAGCCAACTAAATCCACACAATCCATATTTAGAAAACCGAGCCTCTAAATGAGCCGTTTGGACTTCCATAACTTTGTGGCGTCACACAGGTTCGCTCATTATCATTTTTGTAAGAAATAATAGACTAACAAAGTGTTTTTTTCAAAGCAGTTGAGCGGTTGCCATTGTTTATTTACTGGAGAGTTTTCCCTACCTGTAGCTGCCGGGCTGCGGTGTCTCATGTTTCACTCTTGAAACGGTTAGCCAATCAGAACAGAGGGGTCGTTAATATTAATGAGCCTTAAAGACACAGCAACAAAAACAGCGACAGAGTGTTTTTGGTACATGACACCACACAAACAGCTTTTAATGGACCTCAAGACAAAATAAAACACTAGAAAGTGTAGAATATGGGACCTTTAAATTAGAGAGTCACCGCACATTTATAGCCTTGATGCTAGTGTTACATCATTCAGTAAATTACATTCAAAACATGACAAAAACATTTCAACAAGTAGTTCCTTTTCTAGGGTAACTAATTACTGCATCAAATCTATGAGTATGTGCCAAATCCTTCTTTCTTGTCTCTTAAATCCAACCATCTCTAATCTTGTAGCATTGCATCTTTAAAATAGTGTTTCATACATTTGTCCCTTCACCCATTTGGCCACATATTATATATAAATTACATATATATACTAATATAAATACAATATATATACTAATATATACTATACTATATATAATAATCTTTATGCACTTATTAAAGCACAGTTATAAAGTGATTTCTAAGATAATTAAAAATGTGAACATTAAATAAAAATATGAACTATAAATACAGAAAAATACAGGGGGAAAATGCACACTGTAATTAAAACAAAAATAAAAACAGAATACAGACGATAGTTTATAGCTCAGAAGCAATCGTGTTTTTAAGGAGGAAACTGAGTTTGTCTCAGCCTCTCATTCCAGAATTGAGGGAGAAAGCTTGCCTGAATATTTGATGAAATCCACTCTTAATGCCATTCTGTGTGCAAAAATGTATGTTAGGTTGTGTGTAACTCTTGGTCATGGCCAAACGTGCACAGTATTGACACAAATACACACACAAACACTAATACACATGCATTGAAACTTGGACCTGCAGATTCTGCATACACACTCCACAGCAAAAACATTCTCAAAAACAAACTTTCTAATGTGAGCAGATGGTCATTTCCCAGTAAGACTGATAGCGACTGTTTACTGACTGCCTGAATAACTGAATAGTGAGGAGTGGTGGGTGGGGTGGAGTGGTGGTTGTGGAATGGTTGGCTATTTACAGGCTGGCCTAGTGGTTAGAAAGATAATTTGTGCGTTTATGTGCTATTGGATATATCGGAAAAACAACTTTCCTACTTGGAAATTTCACATGAATGCTCTCCAAAGTTGGATGATTAAGTCGGAAACTCGGAAGTCGGAAATATTTCCATAAATATTTCTAAGTTATGACGCAATGGTGACCTTTAACCTTCTCAATAAGGCAAACAAATAAAGTTTAGTGTCAGTCAACAGTAAGAAAACACATACACATGCACCTTGTTGTTAACAAGACTTGTTTGAATGAAGTTCGTTAAATTAGCTTGTTAAACTGTGGGAGGTCCATGTTTGTTTATTGTATGTCTTCCGGCTTTGAGTTTTCGACAAAATAGCACATGAATGCAACGTAGTTTAGCAGCTGACCTGGAAATCCAGAATGTCCGACCTTCCCATCAGCACATGAACGTACAGAATGTTTCATCAGGTTAACCTGGTTCAAGTGCCATTATTTCAGGGTTTATTTAGGGCTATTTAAATATATATATATCAGCAATCTATGATGTTTAATGTATTCCAAGAGTTATTTTGTGATGAAGTGTTGTAATTTACCTTTTTGTTGTACCCACTTTCCCTCAACGTGCCTCATCTACTTACGCTTCAGTTAGTGACTTCCTGCATTTCCCAGAATGCCTTTCGACAGCCCCCAGAGAACATGCCTGGACTTGTTGCATCCAGCTGGGTTTTATGTGTAGGAGGAGGGAGAAATAACAATAGCAGGCATTTTCCAATACACAGAATCTAACCCTCGTGTTCTGTCTATTGTCTATGTAGATATTACATAGATACTGTATATTACTGGTTAGATATTAGATGAAAGGGGAGCTGGTGAGGATGGGTGTGTTGTTGGGGTTATCAGATGGGTTCCTGCCATTAAATGTTTTGTTGAACGCCAGAACGCTTAACAGGGCATTCTTGTATCCCAGATTTATGCAAATCATGTATTTTTTGCTACATTGGTATTGCCTTTTGTAATGTCACACTGTTTCAATGACTTAACATAGCTAGACAGCAAGCGCTAATTAGGTAGCATTAATTGAAAATAAACAGAAAAAAACTAAATAAAAATTACTTCAGATCTTATCATCAACCCCAGTGATAGATGCAACCATTCTCCAAGCATCATGTTTGAGACGTTTATTCCTGTGGGCTTTCAAATAAAAGTTTTGGAGAACTGGGAAGCTTTGACTGGCTGTAATAATCTCTTCCATTTTAGATTTTCCAGGAAGAATTCATAGAGAAACAAGGAAACACAGATATCTGATTGGCTGTTGTCGGCCGATGTCCATGAAAAGTTCAGCCGTGGAAAACTTTTCCATTTGTTCACACATCGGCCGAGTTTACCTGGTCTTCTGCTGCGTTGTCACATTTTGTTTCAACATCAATCATCTTTCATTTTAATAAAAAAAGTAATACACTCCGTGAGCGTTTGACACTTCAAACAGACAATTAAGAGTAAGCTCCTTAGCCTGTGTTCCTAAGGCGTTTCAGCACTGAATGAAGCATTTTCCTACTTGCTTCTTTTAAGATGGGATGTTTTTAAAACACCCTTTTTTTAATTTAGTTTTATTGGTTTTATATGCAAATAAAGGAACTAAACTGAAGAAGCTATACAATGTATGGCCTTGCTTAACTCATTCAAAAATAATCTGAAAGTCAAAACTGATTCTAGATCAGTAATTATACAGGATTATATTTCAAATATGCTCCTCATACCATAATCACTTTCAAAATAACACTCTTATTTGAAATAATGCTCAAGTAGACTAAAACTTCAAAAAACGATCTTTCCTTATTCAGGTCCGAATGAATGTCATATGAAGGTTAAATGTGTGCAGTGACAGAATTGCCTGCTGTGACCTGCAAAGAGCAGACAAGACAAACACACCATCCATTTACCAGAAGGAGAGCTAGCTTGTTTGGATTTGTGTGGCTTCTGAAACAGAAACTTTTCATAAACTTAACCTAGTCTCCAGTAAATAGTTTACTAGATAGAGAGAGACTAATAGAGGAGAGAGAGAGAGAGAGAGAGAGAGAGAGAGAGAGAGAGAGAGAGAGAGAGAGAGAGAGAGAGCACAAACAGAGAGGCAGGGGAGAGACAGAGGGACAAATAGTGGTGGAGAGGGAGAGAGAGGTTTTGGTTGCTAATATGTGTGTGAGTGAGAATGTGACCAAGAGAAAAAAAAAAAGAAAGGAAAGAAATACTGCGTGACAAAGAGAGTGAATGTGTGTGTGTGTGTGTGCGTGCGTGCGTGTGTGTGTGTGTGTGTAAGAGCAGAGAGCCCTATTTGAAATCCCTTTTATCCAACTGCTCCCAGCATGTCAGTTGACACATAAACAGACGGGCCATTAGCGCATAGCAGAGCGACTCACTGTTGATCTGTTCTGCTATCTATCTCTCTAGAGCAGTATGTGCATACATATAACATGTCTGGTCTTGTAAAAAACACACAGGGCTGAGGGACCTTACTATAGGAAACTACAGGATTTGGGGAGCATAGGGTCTAAACTTAACAAAAATATCAGTGTGTTAAGAGATTATAGCGCAAAAGGGAACATGGGGCCAAGGGTACATTGGGGCTAAAACCGCTGAAAATTGGGCTGACTGAAAATACTTTATGGGGTGTTTGAATGGAAGGTCTAAAAGTGGTTATGGGGGCATAAAATATATTAAAAATCATACTGAAGGAACAAGAACAAGTAGGAAACAAGAGGATTGTTTCTCTTGACGAGGAGATTTTTCATCTCAATGATACTCAATGTAGTTAAAGATACGCAGGGTGTAAAATTGGTCAAAAAAGTAACGTGAACACAAGGATGAGCTCACACTGGACTGAAGGAATATAAGAATATAGGGCTGAGGTCTTAAGTCGGCAAATGTTGTGCAAAGAGATCAAAGATGGAAGGGACCTACAGGGAGTAAAACTGGTTAAAAAGACGTGAGCAATAAGGCCGAGGGAAGGCAAAGCCACGGAAACCTAGGATGAAATATCGCTGGATGTTCAAAAGTGGTAAAAAAGTGTTGCGAGAATACAGAGCAGAGGAAGGAAACATCAGGCTGAGAGAACAGACACCTGGACACCTGTTTCAAATATAGCCACTGCCATTTTAATCCTTAGTTCCTTCTGTGATTTATATAGCTTTGGCAAAGTGTAAAAAAATGGGAAATAAAATGGGAATAATGTAACACAGAGAATAAAGTGCAGAATTCTAAAATAATGACTGACTGAATGAATGAATCAAACAATGAAATAATGAACTGATTACACAAATAAATCATGTTATGCATCATTAAATGAACAACTCAACTAACACTTAAACTCTTAATATTTCTGTGAGTGTATAGATGTGTGTTGTGGGGATGCAGGACTGTCATAACACTGCTGACAGGGACGCTAGGTCAACAGGAAACCAACCAAACCATGCACCGACTCGAACGGCGGGGGAATTCAGCGTGAAGGCAGCATGTGTGTGTGTTCAGTCCCAGGACATGTCCTATTTTGAGGTATTTTATGGCGCTGTGCTGGGCTTATGTTGACGTTATGTAATTTATACACCATATTAAGGCCGTTTCTAAAAACCGACTGCTAGACTCCACATTCCTCTCACATCTAGGTTATGTTGGACACAGCTGACCCGAGTGCGGAAATTCCCAGCATAGAACAGAATAGAATAGAATAGAATAGGATAGAATAGAATAGAATAGAATAGAGAGAAACATAAAATAGAACAGAGCAAAGGAAAACATAATAGAATAGGAACTGAACCAAATAGGGAATTTAGGGGAAAAAACAAAACAAAAAACCCCCAAACAAACAAACAAACAAACAAACAAACAGAATAGACCAGAACTAAAGAGTTGGCTTGATGCTGCAGAACAGTTTTAATAAAATGGTTTGCATTTCCCCTGAGGACTGACATAAAATACATTTAAATTACTAAAATAAATAAAAGAATGAATGAATAAATAGATAAATAAATAAATAAATACACAATAGCGATAACAACAATAATAATATAGATAAACAGATAGACAACAAACAAGTCACTATTATTCTATCTGACCTGCAGTCTGCATGTGAGTTTTAGCACAATGTGTTTTTGCACAAAGTCGACAGCTGCCGACGAGTTTGAGTGTGTGTTTCTCAATATTCATATTTGACTGTCAGCAGATGTAGGATAACATTTTTAAGCAGGGAGGGTGCACACACACACACACACACACACACACACACACACACACACAAGAACATATGGAGGAGTATCTCTCTGCAATATTTTTCAGAATAATCTGGTGTTATCTAGCCCAGTCATTCCTTCATAAACCCCAGGCGCTTTTATTTCATCTCTTGGCTTGCAGCTGATTTGGAGTTTGTTCAGTCTTGATGTGTTCCAGGTCTCTTCCAGGACTCGTAACATTCCAGAAGGACTTCCAAAGAAAAACCTCCCCCAAATATAATCCACCGAAAAGAAACGGAATTACTACTGAGCTGCGCTGGACTGAGTTCAGCGAACTGAGGGGAATCTAAATAAACCGAGCTGAGCCGAGCTGAACAGCACTGACGTGACCTGAAGGCCTCATCTACACCTGGTATTAAAATGCGATCTTTATCTGGATATCTTATGTGGATAAGGGAAAACAAGTTCATGCAAGGTGCAAACGCACACCGCATGCATTGCGATTGGAATGTGATCAGATGGGTCTCCGAGTCCGCAGGCGGTCCGGCTCGCACTGCGATCGCATCTCAGCCAGGTGGAAACGCAATCCATACAGCGAGTTTGCGTTTGTGAGAAAGTACCGCCCGCTGTGTAGGAACGTCATGACTCACTCTGAAGCAATCTACTCAGCTTCACTATCCGCTCCCATCCATATAGTGATGGAGTCGGTGTAGCGGCGTTCACAGCAGCTGCAAACACTGTTGCAGCTGCACTTTCTGTTGCCTCCTACTAAAGAGTCATAATGCATGACCTCAAATGAAAAGTAGGTAAAGGCTGTACAGCATAATGACCCTACACCTGCCATGTTTCTTTTTTTGACAATGCTACACACACACGCACACACACACACACACACACACACAGAAACAGTGACGTGCACAGACTCTGAAAGGGTCAGGGGCGCAATTCTCAAAAAGGGAAACTTCGAATCCAGTCTTGAGCCTTTGTCACTCGTCAATCTTCCTCTATCCCATGTTTTCTGCCTCTTTCCACTGTGAACTGTGCAATAAAGCACAAAGATAATCTTTCAAATGGCATTTCCTCAAAAATGCTGGGGGGTGAGCGGGATCCTGGGACTTGATGCTTGCAAAATCTTTGAAAATCTACTTTTATAAACTTGTACAGCAGAATGTACACAACCATTCAAGGGAGAAAATTCAATACTTTTTTGACCTCTCATCAAGATTAATATGTAATCTAATCTAAAAATTACAGGTATAAAAGGAAAGGCAATATGAAATCAAACAACTTTGAAGTATCGAATATGACCCTACCAAAGTAGTTTCTTTGTTTAGCAAGATAGTTTCCTTTGCTATTTTCCAAAAATTATAAAAAATGTTTATATGTTTCCAAGATAAGAAAGTATCTATCTATCTATCTATCTATCTATCTATCTATCTATCTATCTATCTATCTATCTATCCTTCCTATTCTTCTTTAAAACAGAATTTCTACATGCTATCACCTAAACTGTAGTCCATTCTCTCCCATTTTCTCCAACCCTATCCTCGGTTGAAAGACCCATATATGCAAAATACTAATACTTGTAAAAAACCAAAGTGCTCGGTTTATCTCATCCTGTAAAGCAGGATTCCGCATTTGAAGCTTGTAAAAGGAGTGTTCAAGTGCACCGCAAGATGTCCAAATATTTTAAGCCGTTCTCCATTTTTGGACAGATCTTCTATCCAGTGGAAGAGAGACAGAGAGATAACGAGAGACAGAAAGGGAGAGAGACGTATACATGCAGAGGAATGGATAGAAACAGATAGAAAGACAGATAGAGAGACAGACAGACAAACAGATCAAATAACCTAAAGGGAAAAACAGTAGGAGAGAAGAGAGATAGAGAGATTGGGGGGGGGAGTGGAATGTAAAAATGTAAATGGCTGAAACCAGAGTGGAAGCAGCCAGCAGTAATCCAGATTGCATGTGTCATGAGATTAACAATGCTCATTCATGGGAAAAAAACACACACACACACACACACACACACACACACACAAATGTCTGTCGGAGTGTGCCTGATGCTGCTCAGAACATTGCAGCCCAACTCCACTCCAAATAAACAGCAGTTAGAGTCTAATGCTAATGGCGCTAGACAGAGAAAGCTGCAATTAGGCTAATGTTCTCTCGAATGATGGAATCTAAACACTGAAAAACTTCCTCTGCTGGGACGGGATCTAAAACAGCATGTCCCTGATTGGGCCCCCAGAGGACCAGGACTTTCCAGCTTCTTTCCTTTTAATCTGTCCTGTTCCGGGATCAGCTCTCCAGGCTCGCTTCGTAAAGGAACACTGTGGCATTTCAAAGGGGCATTAAGTAATCTGTGACCTGTATCGACCCTATACCCTATTGGCAACTTGTAGGAATTGCAACAACATCAGCGGAGCTCGTCTCTTCCTACCCAAGTCTGCAGCACAGCCTCCACCCCTCCACCCCTCCACCCCTCCTGTGTTTGTGTAAATGACTTAGATTGAAGATGAGATTTGTTCCACCAGATGACTGAATATAGTTTTTACACCATATTACTTTGAAAAGTCCTAGATATTTAGTTTTCCTTAAGATATTAAATTAATACTTCTACATTTAGACTTGAGACTTGACATTAATGACATGGACTTGACTTGGATTTGACTTGGTAATCTACATTGAGATTTATGCCTCAAGACTTGAGACTGACTTGGGACTTGAACAAAGTTGACTTGGTCACACTACTGCCTGTAATTGACACAAACAAGTCACAAGTCACATTTTCACAGCAGAGACGAGCCAGCTAGCTAATTAGAGCAGAGATCCAACAGATCCATAATATATCACAATGCAAAATGCTGTAATAATAATAATACTGCTTTGTCGTTCACCTTTTTGGCTTGAGAACGAGGCTTTTTATCTGTCATAGTTTGAATGTTTTGCGACGTCGGTCGGTCGCTCGTAGCTTCAGCCTCCATTGCTGAGCAGTTGAAAATGCGACTGTCTTGAAATTCCAATGGGTGGGAAGTTTGGTTATTAAACAGAGTATGGGCTGGAAAGTGAGTTTTGAAAGCCAGAAATCTCAGCACCTGGCGAAGTAATCGTTGAGTCACTGGTATTGATCAACAATCCGATCACCCCCCCACAGATATATGATGGCCATTTTTTCAATTTTAGTCTGTCAATTTCAAAACTAGGCACTTCTGACATTGCAGTTAAAAGTTTCTAGATTTGTCCTCAGCTACCCCTTAAAAAGGGTAATAGCATTGTTAGCATCTCGCATTGAAACCAATGAGTACTACTAGCCACAAGCTATTGAGTTATTTTTTCAGGTGGACTGCAGGATTATGCAGTGAATAGGGAAACCATCCTTCTGCCAGAGGATCTGGGTTCAAGCCCCTGTGTTGGCAAGCATCTGCCTTTCTGAAAGCTCTGTTATGTAGCTGATCCTGACCTCTAATCTGTGGACTGAACGGAGAATTTCCCTACAGCAAACAATAAAGTATCACATTATTATAATTCGTTTTTTTTCCCCTTAACCGAATTTCAAATGCAGAAACTTCTTCAACACAATATGATAAGTGCCTGGCAAAGAAAAACAGCGGACTGAAACTCAGCATGTCCTGGTTTACCCTTAACACGAGGATGCTCAATGTTCCACTAACTTTAAATGGAGTTAAGTTGGCCTTGGTTCATTATGAGCAATGGATAATGATGATGTCTGTTCTGGTAGATGCTTTTGGAAAACTTCATTTTATTCTACTCTGTTGCCCTGCACTGCTCTATTTCTCTCCTCTCTTCTCTTCTCTCCTCTCTTCTCTTCTCTTCTCTCCTCTTCTCTTCTCCTATCCTCTCTCTTCTCCTCTCCTCTCTTTTCTTCTCTTCTCCTCCTTCTCTTCTCTTCCCTCCCTCTCGTCTCTTCTCTTCCCTCTCTTCTCTTCTCTCTCTTCTCTTCTCCTCCCTCTCGTCTCTCCTCTTCTCTTCTCCTATCCTCTCTCTTCTTCTCTTCTCTCCTCTTCTCTTCTCCTATCCTCTCTCTTCTCCTCTCCTCTCTTTTCTTCTCTACTCCTCCTTCTCTTCTCTTCCCTCTCGTCTCTTCTCTTCTCTCTCTTCTCGCTCTTCTCTTCTCCCCCCTCTCGTCTCTTCTCCCTCTCGTCTCTCCTCTTCTCTCCTCTTCTCTTCTCCTATCCTCTCTCTTCTCCTCTTCTCTCCTCTTCTCTTCTCCTATCCTCTCTCTTCTCCTCTCCTCTCCTCTTGTATCCTTCATTTCCTGCTCTTCTTACCCCTAAGTTCCCCTTCAATCTCTTGATAACAGGGAAAAAGGCAGATGCAGCTTCTATGCCTGAGAAATTTGGCTGCTCATCACTGGAATTTACCATTATCCTCTCATATTTCCTACCACCTAAATTATTCCCCTCAATCAATACTCAAGGCCAACTCAAATATACTGCTATCTTCTTTTTCTCATTTTCATGTTTTTTTCCACCACGTGTGTCTGGCTGTGTCCCTCTTTGGCACCAAGTGTGTTTAAACTATGATTCACCATAACAGAGCGATTATTGCTGATTAGAAACTAATTTTTCAGAGGTAACGCCAACCATATGCAATCAAACAAGATGATTTGATTTTCTCCCTGTGAGTCAGGGACTAATAACCCGGAGGGAGGGCTTGTCACACAGTGAGCCGTCAAAACAGCAGCTGTGTCAATGTCCCTGATGATGGATGATGAGGAAAATTCACATTTTATCCCTGAGACCTTGGACAGTTTTGTCTAGTGTTGTACGAGGATAAAAACATGGAGCGGTCTCTCAAACCTCTATCATGCCACCAAGAGACACTTTCTGCTGAATAATAAGATAACTTTATTATTTTCAATTCAACATTTATTGAAAATGGGTATTAAAGCGATCGTGATTATATTTCTAAACTCTTCAAGAATCTAAGTGAATTTACTAAATCGTACATATCTTAAAAATCCATTTTGGAAAAAAAACATCTAATTTTACATCATTAAATATCCCTAAAATAGTTGTCATAGGTCGGTAAGACTTGGTGAGTCATGCACTCGGCATGTTTACAATGTGCTGGAAATGTGACAGGGAAAATTACACTTTTGTATCCACCTAAAAGGAGCAGTTCACCTGACAGCTCCTTACGTTCAGTGTAAAAATCTGACTTTTCTTGAAGGACAACTTCAGTTATCTTCAATCTGGGCCTTATTTTCCTACTTTTTGCCATCATGCCGATCAATTCAGATTTTTTTCATAATGTATTTATTTGTGTTTTTCAAAGAAGTCAGGCTACTCCAACGGCTTCTAAGCTGCACTGAACACAGCAGTCAAAGCATAAGTTTGACGGTCTGTTTGAAGTGTAATTATGGAACATGTTAGTAAGGAAATCCCTGTATCGCCTAAAGTCTCCTCTGTCACTCAGTGACTTAACCTAAAAACCCTCAACATTCCTGACTGCTCTTACCTGTACACAGTTCACTTAGCGGAGTTTAGAGCTTATGATCTTAACCTGGAAAAACAGGTGTCATCTTTTAAATTACATCTCTAAACACTTTTGTTACAGACAGGCTTGTACAGAATTTGTCATATTTTCCTGTCTTATTCTTGCTGTATTTGCCTTTTTATTCTTCTGTTACCCCGAATTAGATTTGCCATCTTTATTGTTTACCAAATTGAATTTCATTTATTATTGTATTATTGTCTGTAAAGCACTCTGTAATTTTATTTTGAGCAGGGCTATACAAGTAAAGTTATTATTTGATTATTAGCAGAGAGTGTGCCACATACAGACATATGGTGCACATACTCAAACACACATATAAACATTTGACACACACACACACACACACGCACACACGGGACCTCCCTGACCTTGACAAACAAACAGGAGCGCTTTGAGCTGCCTGTCAGTCAACTCGAGGTCTAAGTGCCTCCCACTCAAAACCATTATCTTCATCAAAGGCAGTGACGAGGCCCCAGACAGTGTGAGCAAACGCCTCGGAATTATAATGATCTTTTAACACAGATTCTGACGGGGCATTCAGTCTTGACATAGGCACAAGATGCTCACTTAAATCTGCGAATTAACCTCAAAACAGAATTCACGTTGCTCCTATGATCTTGGGCTACTGTTGTGCTTTTATATGTTATACTATTCTTTCCTAAAGATCTGAAGGTCTAAACCTGACTATATTTATCTCTTTTTTTTTAGATCTGTGTGTCTCACATTCTCCTGTTCTTCCTCCCATCCCTTCTGCATTGCTCATATCTTCGTTTGAAAACCTCGTACCTCCAGTTTTGGTGATTTTCATGTTTTACCTTTAGGATGACATGCTCTTCTATAGGTTGAGAAAATTCTACCGACCCCTTGGGTTGACGAAACCCTTTCAAACCCCACTGGCTAAACTCCAAAAAATGCATCGTGGTCAATCTGAAAACAAGGCTGTTTTTCTTAGTTCCTGAAATTTGGGAGATACAAGGTTTCCACTTGACCGCGGAAATATGCGCACACTGTGACTGGATAGCGTCCAGGCTATGTGGAATGCTGATTATACGGAGAGATTTCCCCCCATCCAGCTCAGGAGCCAGTAAGATGCTCCCACAGGAATGGCGGGGTTAGTAACGGAGAGTGCAGTGCAGTGAAAGAGTGAAAATATGCTAGTGGGGTGCACAGCTGCTTCTTCTGCTCGTAGATTCCCATCAAGCATTTCTGATAATTCCCACAAACTGCTTCATCAAAAAATGGAACTGGTTACTGTGCTCAGTCCTGTGGTAACCAGCAAGTTAGAGGTGTTTTCAAAAGCTTTTCAAAGCAGTGAACATGCAGATTGTATCCCCACTATAACCAAAATCACTGAAAACAGCATCGTCTTTACTGCTGTATTGAATGCGTGTATGAGCAATGATATGTACAGTCTAATGTACATTGCAGGGACGTGCAGAGAGTTCTTCAGAGGCAGGTGCTCAAATTAAAAAAGGGGCATCTACAGTGTCAAACAGTCTGTGGAAGAATCTTTGTTTTAGGAGTGCAGCAATGCGGTGTTGTTATAGCCTATATCCCTTTACTCATCTGCTATATTTGCTTCCATCTCTTGTCTTTCTGTCTCACTGTCCTCTTCTTTCTCCCCCTCATCTCTCTGCATTTCTGTCTGCCTGTGAGAAGGACAGAGAAAGGGGCAATGCACTGTGCACTGTGCAAACAATTCATTTGTGTTGTGCAGTTGCTCAAATACTTTCGCTCGTATCGCTGCAATTTATTAACTATTTAGAAAATGCCTAAAATAAAATAATAAATTTAGATCGGAAGGGGCATTTTGTTCAATTAAGGGAAAAGGGGCAGGTGCCCAAGCACCCATAGCCCCCCTCCTCTGCACGTGCCTGGTACATTGTATACCTTACAGTCCCTTTGCACCGTATGTGAGGTCATGTTCATGTATCATGTGTGTCAGTATGTAATGTGAAACTCTGAAGGTTTTCAGTATGTTTCTGTGATAATGTCACCAGGACAAATTACTGTACATTTACTGTACTTATAGATAGATTCTGATTCTTAGTTTGTCACTGAACAAAACCTAAATGTCTATTTTATTAGCCTGTCATGATGATAGCCATGGCAATTCTAGCTGTCTACACTGTCAATAGACCATAAAATGATTAGAATTAATAACTTTTAAATGCTAACAGCTTTTAAGATGTCTTTAGTTAACTGTATCTGTATCCGAAAGTTTGGCCTTGTGTATCTATATGTTCTCTTACGCCTTCTTCCTTGGGCAAGAGACAAAATTTTTTATCCTCCCGTTTCAAAGCTATCATTTTTCTTGATACAGTCTAAGAACTAATTTGGTGGTAGAGCAGCAACATGGACAGATTTGTTTTGAGTCCAGGCTGTGGACTCAATTCCAGACTCCTGAATAGTTAACGTGACACGTAAAAGGATAGCGCTGTGATCTCACACACAGAGGGCCACTTACTCTGGAGCTGGAGGATATACATCTTAGAGGGAAACTCTGGCCTGGCTTAGAGGAGGACATAGAAGCTGAATGAATAGAAAGAGTCCTCCCTGATGTATTGCAGGTCTATAAATTGAGTCTTCTGTGGAAAGAAGGATTTCCCCTTAATTATCAGAGGAGGACTAGAGGCTGAGAACTTCAGTATTTCACAAGAAAAAGCAAAAATGTGAGAAAAATCTGAAAAAATAGACATGATAATAAATTTGTATAGTAGAAATCAGTTTTTTTCCTGTCCCATAAATCATCTCGTGACCCCATCTCGTCACCCCGTCATACCACGGTTTTACAGGACCAACATGGCCATGGTAGTCTTTCAAACCACCAGCACTTTTCAGCCAAATGTTCAGGCTTCACCATGGTATCAAATCAGACCAATGTGCTGAACCACAGTCTCACAAAATTTTGTGAAATGAGCACAAACTCAGATTATGCATTGTGGACACGAATAATGTGAAGATTAGCTTCCTCCGCCACAAAAGGATTATGTGACAATACTGTGAATTGGACACACCATTTTCACGTGTTCGTCACGTGTAAATGTGTCTATGTTTAGACACATTGGTTATGGTTAAGGTTAAGGTTAGGCATCTAAAACACCTTGGTTAAAGTTTTGGTCATGGTTAAATAAGAAAAAAGCCTTTGCTCACAGTAGAAAAGTTGATGTTGAAGGCAAATGTATACATCCATCACAAAATTTCATGAGACCAGGCTGCCAATTCTGCTTCATGCTGTTATCAAGCTTTGTATGGAAGCCATGTTAAATGTGCCGGAGAAAACTATCCATTGAAAAGTGTTGGATTTGAATGGGAATGCCCGTTCTAGGCATTTGAGTTCTGTGGCCCTGGGACGTCCGGCGGCTTTGCATTCAGATTATGGTCATTAGCTATTGATGAGGCTGGTTAATTATTTACCTGTTTTTCCTCATTACTCTAACCACAGTGACCTTAAGGTATATGAGTCACACATCAGAGATAACGTCACTCAGGATGTTGCTTTTTTTAGGCAACGCACACAGCACAAGTGTAACTACACACACGTAAGCAGACACGCATGGCAGGAAAAAGCATTGGTGCGAGTACACACATGTAAACACACACATACATGCACATACACACTGACACCTGAGTCTCCCTGTTATTGTGATTGGCCATAGCTTGAGGCTTCTCAGTTCACAGTGACAGGTAGTCACAACTTTAACAACAGAGAGTGGAGCCAGCGAGGATAAATCCTGTTGGAGATCAGTAACGGTGAGAGAGAAAGAGTCAAAAACTTTGTATGAAAACACACAATATGAAACAGCAACATCTCAGGACAGTCCCGGCACATTCAGTCCTAGAACAGTCTTAGGATTTGTTTTGTTCTCTAGCTGTCAGTCTTCGTTACCTAGCAGAGGAATTACTGGTGACTTCTATTACTGGAGATTGGCAATGAGGAGAAAGAATGATTATTGCCAGATCAGTACTGGCTGATTTCAGAGATGTAGACCAAGAACATTTTTGATTGAATGAGATTTGTTTTCTTGTGCTCAGACCAAACTTTGGTAACAGTTGAGTCAATTGGGCTGAGTATTATTTCTCTTACTTTCAGTAGTCTATTAAAATTGTAATCATTAATGTAATCCACAGGAAAAAACAAAACAACAAAAGTTCACACTAAAATTCAAACTTCAAACAGTTTAATTATTGTTCCCATTGCAGTATCTAGACCCATTATCTGCCATTACTTTAAGATGTGTGACATTAATGTTGTGACCGTCATCATTCCATCAACAAGGCCTTTTCCCGAGTGATGAATAGCTTTGTATTTGTAATTTTATTACTGTGTATTTTAAAACAATTGTAATGTATCACATTCACCATTTCTGTAACCTTTCTGTACATTAAGTCAAGTCAAGTTAACTTGGATAGCCCTTAATGACAGTTACAGTCTCAAAGGGCTTCACAACACCCACATTATGAAACAAATGAAAATGATGAATGAAAATGAAAACAACACCCCACGACCTTTGATACTCAACGAGAACAAAGGAAATCTCCCATGAAAAGCTCAATAGGAAAAAAAAGGGAGAAACCCTGGGAAGGTGCTCACCAAGAGGGATCCCCTTCCAGTCTGCATGGGTGCCGCCCAGCCGCAGCCACAGCCTGACATGAAAAGAGATAGGAGACGCACCCAAACACACAAACTCATTCACTTATTCACACTCTCAGAAACAGACACACACCAGCATGAATGAACAGGCGCACACAGACCGGGAAAACAGGAAACACAAACTAATCTCCATCTGTGGGAACCTGAGCTAGCACTAACTAACTAGTCTAACCTTACTCCAAGAAGAGACCGAGTCACTCCCAGTAATTGTGCAAAGCTAAGGCTGACCAAATGACAGTGAAAATAAATAGGTTTTAAGCCTGGATTTAAAGACATCCATATACTAATCGCAGCAGGGAGACTGTTCCAAAGAAATGGAGCAGGTAAGAAAAAGCTGCAGTTTTATTTTTGACTCCTGGGATAGATAAGTAGCAAGCATCGTCAAATTTTCTTATAAAAAGTAAACCAAAGAACAGGACCTTGCAGTAATCAAGTCTCGACGATATACACTAAATGCATGTATTAAAGGGTAACTTTGGTATTTTTCAACCTGGACCCTATTTTCCCATCTTTTTGTGTCTAAGTGACTAAAGGGGACAACAATTTTTGAAATTGGTCCAGTATTGAGAGAGATCGCTTCAGCCGGCAGCCGCGAAACGGGCTGCAATGTAATCCGACGGGGCAAATCGCACCGTCAGTGTACGTCCACTAAAAGTTCTTGTTTTTGCCACTGACAGGCTCAGATTGTTATTATAAGTGTCTGACAACATTATGGAAAAGACCCTACAGAGAAATTAAATGTTTTTCTTTACCTTTCGCTTGATCCGGTCTGTGTGTAACCAAGTCTCGCTCAAGTCTCGCGAGAGTTGATTTGTTGCAGGAAGTTACACACAGACTGGATCAAGCCAAAGGTAAAGAAAAATGTTTCATTTCTCTGTAGGGTCCATTTCAAAAATTGTTGTCCCCTTTAGTCACTTAGACACAAAAAGATGAGAAAATAGGGTCCAGGTTGAAAAATACCGAAGTTACCCTTTAAGGTTTCTGCGTCTGCTGCTGAAATTTTACCAATTGCAATTATCGTAATCTCAATATTTAAATTTGTTACCCCCCGATCTTGTTTATAACTCAGTTTTAAAATTTGTAAATTATATGTAATATTTTCTTTGGTATAAGTAAAAATGAAACCTAAGATTATGTGCTAGTAGGCCATCAGTGCTGAACTGCAGGCTGATGATGTTATGAGACAGAAAATAATTCACACACTCTCACCTTCCACTGACCCAGAGCTAGGAGCTGAATTTGAATATCATACACACACACACACACACACACACACACACACACACACACACAGAAATGTGCACATACACATACATACACAGAAATGCAATTGCACACAGTTATATGCATATGCAGACATAAATACGCTTATGCTGACACACACAAACACACACACACAGACACACAGACACACACACACACACACACACACACACACACACACACACACACACACACACACACACACACACACACGTGTTTGGAACTTTGTTTTCACAACAAGCCTCATGCCACTTGTGGTGTTGAGATTTCTACACCAGCATAAAAACACAGTCACCTTCAATCTTGGCTGGAGTGTTTGTGTGTGTGTGTGTGTGTGTGTGTGTGTGTGTGTGTGTGTGTGTGTCCACTGGCAGACAAACTCGACCAGCATCCAAGCAACTGCTATTGACCTGTGGTGGAAACTATTTGTGAATGAGACACAGGGTCCTAAGACACACACATGCACATGCACACGCACACACACACACACACACACACACACACACACACACACACACACACACACACACACACACATTATCATGGATACACACTACCATGGGTACACACACACTTCAAACACACACACACACACACACACACACACACACACACACACACACACACACACACACACACACCTAATGACTGCTTTGTATCCACATTGTGTAAATGCACACAAACTCACACGCATGCACACACACATACACATACATGCACACACACACGCACACACACACACACACACACACACACACACACACACACACACACACACACACAGAGCCTTGTCCTGAGACAGCCCTCTCACTAGGGAATTGGACATTTTCTTGCTGTCCATAAAGGCTGCTTTGTATCCTGATTATCTGGTAAACACACACACACATACCTAATGACTGCTTTGTGTCTGCATTATATGGCAAGTACACACACACACACACACACACACACACACACACACACACACAAACACACACAAACACACACACATACTGTAGATAACAGCTGCTCTGTACCCACATTATCTAGCTGTTAGGTGCAGGCTACTTGAGATTGCAGACACGAGCCAGGCAGATGCCCACTGGCCTAATAACACTGATGGCAGCCTCTCTCTCTCTCTCTCTCTCTCTCTCTCTCTCTCCTTTACACACACAACTCTTTAAGGCCAAGTGCAGTAACTATGCAAGTAGTGAAAGTTTCCTTTTCGTTACTGAACATTTGACCCTCTAAAACTCAGTGTACAGCATGGTGACCCACCCAACTTAATGAAACAAGTAGAAAAAGGACAGTGGCAAAATATGAACACATTTAATAAAAAGAGAAAAACAAAAGGATGAAGTGAATGAGAAAGGAACTAATAACATGAGAAGTAACTTGGGAATTTCACAGCATTACGGCAAGGTGCATCAGAGTTCAGAAGAAGAAGTCTTACCATTTATTTGCTTTCTTTCTTGTTCTTTTGCTTTTTCCCCTTTCTCTCTGTAATTGTTTCTCTCCCTTGCTCTCCCCTTCCCTTTCTTTTTTTCTAAGACACAGACACACACACACACACACACACATACACAGACAGACACGCACGCACATCACAGATAAGAGATGAACTATTGCTAAATAAGATTGGAGAGATAAGAATGAGAAGACGTGATGTCTTGATGTTGTTGCTCCATTGTTGAACTGCAGGTTCAGGCTATGAGTCATACAGGATATAAAAGAACGTAGGCAGCATTGGTTGCAACAAAACCCAAGGAATGAAACACGGCATTGTGCATTAGATGCACAAGATAAGAGCGTCAACAACAATGCAACAGTTTTGGGCACGACTGACGCTCATAAACGCGTTTGTTCATGAGTCATGACAACGCAAAGAAGAACACAAAAAAGAGCACAAAAAAGAGCACAAAAGATTCATCCACTGTGTTGAGTCACCGCTCAGTTTCTTCTTCTTTAGGATGGCTATGATGACCGAATATGAATCTGTATTAAATCTGAGTCATTCGGACTCTTTCATGTGGCTACTGGCTGGGTTTTGGGGTTGGATGGGAAACAATTTGACATTAAACAAAGAGCCCTTTTCTTTCCCCAGCGGCGGCTATATAAGAGCGATTGACGTACTTCAGAATGCGTCCGCGCCCACTCAGCACGCATATTTGTTCATGACACACTTTCAGTCCGATCACTGTGTCCGATCGCCATCTTATCTTCGTCATCAGCGTCGCAACGTATTTGCATATAGACAGTGATGGAATTCAGTGAGGGAAGGAACTTGAGGAAGTCAGCCCACATGAGCATGTGGTTTTGACTAAAACAGAAAAAAAAAACACACTGTAGAGGAAATTTTCACATTTGAGATCATGGTAGGGTGGGATGTGCAATACCAGATATGGACAAGATTCAACCCACTTAGGCCATGGGATCAGGGTGAAAATCCTGGAAACTGGGAAAGAGGTGTTTCTCTGAATCCAAATGTAAAAAAATAAACCTCTGCAGTTAGCTTGGGGTCGATCTGTGCGTAATATGGTACGCACGGATCAGGGCCTCGCAGGGCTTTTGTGCTTGGGCATGTTACGTTTAATTATATAATTGCTACACAAGATGACAGTGTTGCTTCAAGCCGATCAGATATGAACCAATAAACAGACAGACGCAGAACAAGCCTGGAACCCAATGCCAATGTTAGAGCTGCCTTGCGAAATGGATACTGATTTGGCTGTGTGGTAGGAAGAACAAGATGATGAAGAAGAGGAGCCTCTCTGTCTATGCTCCGATGAAGGGGAGGGGGGGCAGGTGAGAGGAGGGACAGTTTTCCCTGCTAGAACAACAACATGGATGAAGAGATGCATTTGAAGTATTTTAGAATGACTCCGAATCGATTTGATGATCTGTTGCATTGCCACATATTCCACATCCCTCCACCCACAGTTCCCCCGATTATCACATCCCAGAGGCTGGCAGTCACACTCCTTGCCTCCAGGAGCTCCAAGATGGGTTCAGCCACAGCGTCATGCACCCTAACAGAAATCAGTAAAGCAATCTGTCAGGCTCTGCAGCTCAAATGTATCCGCTTCCCAGCCCCTGCACAGCGGCCTGACATTACCAGGTAGTTCTGGAGCCTATGAAATGTCCAGAATGGTGTCGGTGTGATCGATGGCAAGCACATCCAGATCAAGGCCCGTTCCAGTGGAGGCAGTGACTTTTACGTCCACTCGATTGTTCTCTTGGCAATGTGTGATGCCTGCTGCAGCTTCATAATGGTGGATGTGGGATCCTACGGTCAAGAGAGCGATGGAGGCGATATTCCAGGAGAGCCAACATATAAAAACGGGCCTTTAGGCCTTTCTAGCACTTTAACTCCAAATATATGTAAATATGTGCGCGCGGTTTATGTATGTATTTATTTGTATTGACAGAACGTAGATTTTTTATAGCCTACTGTAACACTCGCACTGATTTTATAATGTTGCCCTTACTCTAACTTTCAGTGTTCAGAAACTCTTTTCTTGTTTTTAATTTTCTTACTTTTACTTATTTACTTTTATCTTATCCATCTCTGTTTTTATTACTCTCTTTTAATCATGTAAAGCACTTTGAATTGCCCCTGTGTACGAATTGTGCTATATAAATAAACTTGACTTGACTTTCCTCCCAATGTAAATTTCCCTGGAACATCAACCATCAATCAAGATCCAATCAAAGACGCTGCACTGCACTTCCACTGCACTGTAAAACCCCATGAAGCCCTTTCAATATACACCTGTATTCACACCACATTCATCAACTCATTTGGTAGAGAATATACAGTAAATGGTGTGTGTGTGTGTTTGGGTGGGTGCGGGGTAGACAGAGAGTTGATTGGGTGTTGCACCCTCAAAAGATGGATGTTGGATGTTCTGAAGGTCTGTGAAGGTCACTGAATATTACCTCATCTAATACACACCCATCCATTAGATACATACCATCTCATTTCACCGACACCACACACCTCACCTGCATCTGGGGAGACGCAGCAAGGTGAGTGGAGACAGCAGGTAGCGGCTCGATCCGTCCGGGGCCAGCGTACCGTGCAAGGGCATCACAGGCTGCTGCTGGAGCCAGACGGGACCTGATGTGCTTCTCCCTGTCACCTCAGGGTGCTGTGGCATGGCGGGATTCACTGATGAGGAGCGGCCTACTTCACTGAAGATGATCCGGGCACCTCACGCACACACACACACACACAGAAGATTTTACCTCTTACATAAGATTTTTTACATATGATGGAACAAAATTAAAACATTCTGATTTTGTTACATGCATATGGAGCAATGTTGTTCTCCTTTGAGATATTTTGTTTTCTTTCTTCATGTGCTGTAAGTGAAAAGACATGAAATCACAGCAGGCCCTTTGTAGCTATGTAATCATTCCAATTTCTGCAGTTCTCTGATTTATTGATTAGTGTAGTTTAAGAGACTGCAGGCTCAATTATATTTACATCAGCCCTATTAAATGAATGTAAATGAATGTAAATAAAAACTGAACAACAGTTGCTGCATCAAGTCTACTTTAAGTAACCCAAAGATCTAATCTTGACTATCTTATGAAAGGGATTTTTCTTTTCTTTTTACAAAATCAAGTACAAAAAATTGGCAAAGAGTACCAAGTGCACAACTACAGTTTAGAAAAGGGGGAAGAGGAAAAATAGGAAGAGGAAAGTAAAACTTGGTAATGGTCTGAGGTGCATGCTGTTTCTTCTCTGCACTGTTCACTCCTCAAATAAGAAAGGAATGCCAAGAAACAATTATAATTACAAACATGATTAGAGGAAACTGACATCCTGGAGTCATTTTATGCCCTGAGGGGAGAGTGAATGAGGGATTTGTGAGCATACATTCCCAGAGAGATTTCCCTAACAGTGATTCCCAGATATCGGACTCTTCTCCCACGGTAATCCTCTTAGCGATGGAATCTGAAGCTTCATTTCCTAACAAAGAATCAGGAAAAACCTGCTGAGGTTCAACAAAACTAGTCACATATGTATTTGACGGCCTGAGCTCTGAATCTTAAGCATAGGGAATTTTATATATTTTTATATAGGCACCTGGCAATGATAAAAAATACAAATAATAATAAATCTTAATGACATTCACATTGAAAAAAAAACTTAAATTTCATATTTATTTACTTTGGTAACACTTTAGACTATAGCTACTTTCTGGCAATTTGATAATACTCACACAGTAACAACAAAGCAACAAAGTATGACTCTGTTGGATCTTTTGCTTTCAAAAGTAATAAAACCAGTCTCCCTCTTTCTTGCACCAATATTTTCTATTTAACTACTTAATTGATCAAAGATTGTATTTTGTTATATCTAATTACTATGACATTACAGGGACTGGGGCTTTTCAAAGATGATTTTGGTGGTGTTTTGCTTTATTAGTTGATATACAGCAGATAAAGACAAGAAAAAAAAAGGAGAAAGAGAGAGAGAGGGTGACATAAGATGTGAGAGGCATGTGAGACAGACTCAAACGCACAGCATTGCTTATACTGTACTTATGCTGTGCTTCAAAGGATTGCCAGAATTTTCTATGTGGTTTTAAGCTATGACTATAAGAGGCTGTTGCTGGGGGGGTTAAACATGCTGCGTCACATGTAATATTGTGTGCCGATTCTGCATTCATTATCCGTCAAGGAACAGAATATTGAGAACATGTCATGACTGACAATAATTGTCTTTGGATGGTAGAAATCCTCTTCGTCATGGGAGTCAGACTTTACTTATGAGAGCCAAGGGGGAATCTTTTCTTCATATAAAGGGGAGAGAAATAGCGGCAGGCTTGATTTTAGAGTCGCAAATCTGGGATTAGAAGGTTGTTGATTTTAAACCATGTACTGTCTGCAGTCCCACTACTGTAACTCTTTAGTTTTCTTTAATGACACGTCGGTAAAAAGGTGTAAATGAAAATGATCTCAAGTCATTCCTTTATTGTACAGTTTTAATACTACTTTGGCCATTGCTCTAGCACTGACTTGTTTACTCAGGTGATGGGTAACTGAAAATGAAATATATACGACTCATTACAGAGCGAGGGATCAATGTGTTGAAAAAGACATGCTTTAGGTTGATTTTCTGGAATATTGGACTTAAATCACTGTATTGGAGAGCTGCGTAACGTGGGAAGCAATATGTAAGCTCTATGGCGATTGATGAAATTTTTAATTGATTGCTATGATGGAAAATTGTGGAAAAATAGGATCCAGGCCAGAAAGGTTTAATGGATAGATTTTCGGTTATTACATTTTTGAAAATCCATTGATTTTTATAAACAGTTACTGTCAAGTTGAATTTATTTATTATATTAATAAATGAAGACAACCCCCAACCTAGAGACCATCAATGAGAACAAGGAAAAACTCATCACAAAAACCTCATCAGGAAAAAAACACATAAAGAAAGCTTGAGAAGGGCGTCACAGAGAGGGATCCCCCTTCCAGGACGATCAAGCTGCAATGGGTGTTCATATTAAGTATTGATAACAAATGGAACATTAAAAAAAAGTGAGTTAAAGCATCACTAGTAGTCATGATCATGCTTGGCACTCCTCCCTATAAAACAGTTAAAATCCTCTTAATCATCCTGGTTTGCATGCTAACTGACTTGCTCTCTGGAGTCAGCAGGTTTGCATAATTTTAATTGGAAAGGCTGGTACTGTCTGCATATCATGGTCCAGTGTTGTGATTTAAAATTCATTAAAAAATATGTTGTTGTTGAAACAATTTTGATATAAAACGTGGTATAATATTCTTATCCTGAGACATGGTACAGTTGTGAACAAATTAATGAGACTTTTTTTTTTACATGTCCCCAGATGTTGGAGGGACAGTCTGAGTGAAGGTATGAGCCAACAGTGTGCAACACCAAGCCGAGGTGTTTGTTTTGCCATGGAAAACATCCAGCCCCAGCAGTCAGGGTGTCTGTGAGGAAACATGTCACTATGGAGATGATGATAGTGATTAAGGTGATTTTCACTTCACAGAAACGCACTGTTTGCCTTTTGTAAGTGGAGATTCCTGGATGTGTGTCCCCAGCGTCAGGGAATAGCAGAAAAGAGCTTACATAAAGCCACTTAGTAGGAAGCGACCCATGTAAGACTAAATATACTGTAGATTACACAGTATTCTGAATACAGCATGCTATCGTGTGTGCTGTGTGTCAACATGCATATCTGCATGCATATGATAAACCCCACTCGTGTTATTCCAAGCAGGAAAGCATACAAACCAAACTATTTGGTATATTTTTTCATAATAATTTAAAATATATATATATTTTTAAGTGGATTTATTGGTATGAGCCTGCTTAAAATGTTGGCTTCTCTATTTTGACTGACTGTGTGCGGTATCAGAGGCTCTGATTACATCTGGTCTCATACAACTGCAAAATTTTGAGCAGTCAAATCATGTATTTTTTGCTGCTTTGACATTGCCTTTCATAACGTTTTAATGAGTTAACATAGCTAGCTAGCTAACAAGCGCTAATTGGGTAGCATTAATCGAAAATAAACATAAAAAAACAAAAAAATACTTCAGAGCTTACTATCAATCCCAACAATGGATGCAGCCGTTCTCCAAGCATCGTGTTTGAGACGTTTATTCCTGTATTCTTTCCAATAAAAGTTGTAAAGAACTGGGAAGGTTTGAATGGTTGCAATCAACTTCTCGTCCATTTTGCACTTGACAGGCAGAACTGTTGTTCAGGAAACAAAATCACATCGGCAGGGAAACAAGGAAGTGTGTAAATGTGAGTTTCCCTGGTTGCTCAGCTCTTTAGGAAATTAATGACTCCAGTGATTTGTTGTTCATGTTGCTCACATTGTGAATGCCAGGTGAGACATTTTAACGTTTACCTAGCACAGGACCAAATGTGGGCTACTTTCATGTATGGTTTTAGACCTGAGTGACTTTTTATAGACAGGGGAAAATGCTGGCACATTAACGAACAAAAAATGACACAGTGAGAGTGTCAAAAACATGTATAAAGTGATATATTACAACATATTATTACTGTAAAAGCCTATCATTGCATTCAAAGAGTTAAGGAGATAGTTGGTGTTTTATTAGATAAGGGAGATCCCTATCACAACAACCTATGAGTGTCCTAGTGAGAGAAGGACACAGATTTAATGACTACATGGAGGAAGAAGGCAGGACGACATGGAAAACTACGCAGAGCACAACCTGTATTCAAACGACAACCCATCATTAAAGTATTTTCAAAGGCATTCAACGACTGCAGGAGAGTGTTGTCAGTTTTATTTTACTGAAAATGCTGCCCTGAGTCCCTGCAATCAAATGAAAACCAACAAATGATCACAACTCTCCACCCTCCACAGTAAATGCAGTTTGCCTTTTGGTCACCGTCAGAAAGTCGTTACATGTCGCTGTCTTCTCCATCTTTCCTAAAAGCTATCATTTCAAGAGACTATGAACGCTTCACAGGAACTGCTGTTGAAGTGCCCTTGTTATGACCATCACATGGCATGCATACACAAAGTTTAAAGCTACACCAGGCAGGATTTGTATGAGAAAAAAAACCCGCGTCTTACAGCCTAAATCAGGAAGTGGGGTTGCAACAAAGAAGAGCGTCGAAATCTTCTCCTTCCTTAAGAGTGAAATACAAAACTTTTTCCTAAACAGCAGTGAGCGAGCGCTTTGTCCAGAGAAAACTGGACTCCAGCTGTGTATGAAAGGACGGGAAGAAAGAAAATTAGGACAAGAATAACAAAGCAAAAGTACAATAATATGAAAACACACAAGCATGTTACAGGACAACACAGAATGAGGCAAAAGCAAACAGCAGGGAGAACCAACCAACAAAAATATGTATCCAGAAGACATAAAGTATTTTCTCTATGTTGTTGGACTTGATTATGTGAATGATTGCCCTGGTAATTGCTCTAGTAATTATTATATTTTTTTAAATGATTTTCCTCTTTGACAGTACACAGTGGAGAAAGGTACCGACAACTTTTCTATCATTAAAATGTCAGTCTCAGTTTGGATAATGCTAGTTGCGTAACATCGAAGGAATGAAGGATCTACCGGGGACACATGGATGATTTTGGTGTCTATGTTCTCATCACTGAAAAGGTAAAGTGACCAACAGACCAGTCTTCCAAAAACTCCTTTAAGATAAATGAACAGTATGAGAATAATGTGTTTACTAAACCGGTGGTATCGTGCAACCACATCTTCCGGTTGATCACCAGACTAAACTCTATAAACTTCAGGCTGCCGACGCGACCGGGAGACACTGAAGGTTTAACAGCCTGGCCTTTCATCTGCAAATAACAGTCTATACTTAGAGAGAAAGTGTGTTTGCATTTATGAGTGTGTGTGTGTGTGCTTGTTTTTGTTCATGAGTGTATGTGTGTGTGTTAGACAGTACGTGTGTGAGCATGTATTTATGGATGTATGTTTACAATACTGTTTATTCGTTTAGCTGAGACTGTCATCCGGGACGACTCCAAACTGCCCATCTTACAAGCAGAAAACCACGTGTGTGTGTGTGTTTGTTCCTGCCAGTGTTTATCGGCCAATCAAATCATCCTTAACAAAAAACACACGTTTCAGGAGTTAATTAGCTAGTGCGCTGTTACCGAAGGTGCTTCACCTGAAAAAAAAACAGAAAAAGGCTTAAGAGCACATATTTCTGGCACACACATGCACACAAAGTAGATACACACACTCTGTGATGATCACTGACTGGAGGTCACAGTGAACCCTTCTTATTTACCACCACATCGCTGGGCATGTGTAAGCACTAAATATCTTGCATAAATTGTTATTGTTGCTGTTTTTGTCGTTGCGGGCGTTGCTGCTGTTATGGTTGCTGCTGTTTTTGTTGTTGCTGTTTTTGTTAGGGTTAGGGTTAGGGTTGCGGACATTGTTGTTGCTGTTGTTGCTGTTGTTTTTGCCGTGGGTGGTTATGGTAGTCGTTGTCCAAATTTTTTTTTTTCATTTATTTTTTCAATTTGACAAGAGAAGGGAGAGCATCGACTTGTGTGAGGGTATTTTTTCTTTGTGTGTGTGTGTGTGTGAAAAAAACAGAGACAAAGAAAAAGGCAACAGTAAACGTCCCAAACGAAGGATATCACCTTGTTTTGACCTGTAATTATAGCGTCCCTCCTGGCCTAATCAGCGTAATTTTGAAAACGCTGGTGTGCAGTGGTGAGATGCATAATTTCCCGTAAGTTTAGTCAAAATACAATCAGTGGTTTTCTGACAAATTGCGCATGACTCATGGACGAATAAACACACTAAGTAGCGTCTAAATCTGTCTAAATCTGATCAGTGCTGTCTGAAATGTGTGTGATGGATGATCAAACGAATGAACAAATGAATAGGTGACACCCCCCCTTTCATCATGGGAAAGTGTGTTTTCATGTGTATTCTGCAGCATCTCTCCCATTTCCACCCAGCGGAGCTCTAGAAAGTAGAGCAGGACTCTCTCGCTTCCTCTGTCCCTCTCTCTCTCTCTCTCTCTCTTCCTTTCTCTTACACTTTCTCGCCTTTTCTCTCTTTCTTTCTCTTTCTCTCAGACACACACACATGCACACACACACAGTTCCAACTCACGTGCACTCACATGCATCAGCTTGTCTTCCGTCCCGGGAGAACCCGGCTTAGCGTGCGCGACCACCGGGCTCACATGCTCATGCGGCCCTCATGCACACACACACACACACACACACACACACACACACACACACATACACACACAGGCCAATGCAGAGCTTATAGATTATTGCCTGCAAGCGTGTTTATCATCTCTGTGCACACCCCACGCAGTGTCACGTGCACTCTTCTGAACGTGTCCTCTCCTGTACAGCCCCCCCCCCCCCCCCTCCTTATCTCCCTCTGGGAGTCTTGGCATCACCACAATATTTCCTATCCCTTTTCCTCTAACCCTTCATAATTTTCTTCTGTTGTTTTCCTATCCCCTCTTGGCCTGCTCAGACATTCATAGCTCCTCTCTCTCTCTCTCCTCTTCTCATTCCCTCGTCTCTTCTCTTCTTCTCCTCTCACCTCCTCACATCTCATATGAGGACGTTTGGACAATAATCCACCGTGGAAGTGCACCCTGCCTCCCTAAAGAGCCGGCTAAAGACATTGTGGCATTCGTCTCAGCATGGGGGATTTATTGTTTTTGTTTTGCTGAGATTTTGTGCCATTTCCTTTCTTTATTGGTTTGTGTGGTTCGTTTTGTCCGTAGGGCTGTTTCAGAACCAGTTGTTTGTCAACACAATAAAGATGCCTTGTGTTGTGGTGGCATGCACTGGGAACAGTCAGGAAAGTGTATTCACAAACAGTTTAAAAGGTTTTAGTGTCCCATGGAGAACAGCACTATTTCCCCTTTTCATGAGAATTCTTTAGTTATATTTATTATTTTGGATAATATATTTCAGATGTATTTGTACTCTATTTTTAGGCGTTCAAGAGAGAACACCTGTAGAAAAGCTGGGCTCCATGTGTTCGCCAGCGCTGGTGGAGTGTGTGAAACCGTCTGTGAGGATGCACACACAGGATCAACCCCAGTGAAACACTAGATGGCACTGACATTGGACGTGCAAGCATGTGTATATTTATTGCTCAATGCCACTCCAATAACAGGCACCTAAAAAGCGTAGCGCACTTGTTAAACTGTTTTTGTACTTGCAGGTTTGAACGAACACAGGTGCACACAGTCCCCACAAATACATACAGTACATCCAGATGGAAAAGTCTTTGACACACAGGCAACAGTTGTAGATGTCGCTCTTGTGAGGCTCTCTTCACTCTTTAAAGGGGAACAGAGGAACATGGCTCCTCAACAAAAATGTACTCCAGCTCATTCCTTAATGGTTTAGTCACTGGACTGGACTTACTGGACTTAACTGAAGTTATGAAGAACACACCTGCAGGAATTATGGCTTTTATACTATGGTTACCAACACGTGTACAGACTGAAAGGTTTTCTTCAAAAGTAACCTCAATGGGTGGAGCCAAAGAGCCACAATTTTTCAGATTGCAAGTTAGCTAACTGTCAAACATGAATGGCAAAGAAGGAACAATAAATATAACTTTTCTGTCCATTTTTCATTCATTCAGACCATGGCACTTATCTTGGAAGGTCAGCAGGCAGCTAACTAGCATACCTCAATAACTACTGTACAGGCTAGCATACAGGGCTATACAAATAAACGTGCCCTGACTAGGCGACCACGCTAGCTAGCTCACTTTAACAACATAGCATGGCTAGATTGTCTTTAGTCTTTAGATTGTTTAGTTAGTAGCAAGAGTAAGGCCTGATAATTTTAGCTCCCTCCCCTCTTACCTCTCCAATCTGCATAGTTTATAAACCTAATTAGCCTATATAAAAAAGGGGAAAACAAACTAGATCCCTTGTTAACGCAATTGGTATAGCAACCAGTTGGAAATACTAGCATGGTCAGAACACATCGTTGACCAGTCACATTACTTTTTGAAACTCCTTGTTGTATCACACCCAGTACAACAGGGAGCTCCCATATCTGTCCATTGGCTGGTATTCAAAGACAAAGCTCTGAGGAGTGTCTTGGTGACACAGTGCTTTGAATCCATCCTCTGGACTTGATATTGAGAATTAATGTTAGAGATATCTATACTGAGCAGTTAAGTCATCTGGCATCAAAGGCCGCTCTGAGCTTTCCATCTTGCCTGAATCTGTTTCACATTGCTTAGGGATCAAAACACTGAAAAGGGGAACTAAAATTTAATTTGATGTTATTCTCATGGCTTCTTGCAGTTCTTCTGAACTCCATGTAATACATCACTCAGACATCAGTCAAGAAACCAACAGGATAAAATAACACCCATCTGTTCTAGGGCTGCACTGGTTTCTGGTTGTCAGGGTCTGTGAGGGGTATATGGGTAGTTCAGTGGGCTGAAGTGAATGACGTACTTGTGGTTTTGAATCCAGGCTGTGACCTTTGTTACATGTCATCCTCTCTCTCTCTCTCTCTCTCTCTCTCTCTCTCTCTCTCTCTCTCTCTATCTCTCCCATGTCTCCTATGCATTTCTGCTATATGCTGTCCTATAAAGCAGAAAATAATCTGCTTGAAAACAAAGGGACAGAGCTGTGACTCATGTTCTGGTTAGTCAGCTGTGTGAAGTGTTTGATGTGATAACCGCCTTTCAGTAGCTACATGGGCTGGCTGCACTGCATACACGTGCATGCATGCATCTACTGTATGTAGTGAAGCATACACACATATACACACATGCATGCTCTCTCTCTCTCCCACACACTCCTGGGATTATGAGTTGGCGCAGGCAGAAATGATTGACATGTGCACACACATGTTAACAGAGTGGGAATCTATTTCACTACTGTCATGTCAAGTTTGGTTGACCAAGACAAAAGCCATGAAGCTGGATATCTCATGTCTTTCATGTGGATATATTAAAGTGATGAGAGAGTGAATTCATTCAAAGAGAACACAGAGAGAATCAATTACAATACTGTCACGGCCTGTCATGGTATGTTTGACTGATTGTAATGGAAGCATTGCAGCTGCATACCTTCATGTCTTTTAGACTTGATGGAGGTGATATCTAAATTGAACAAAGTCCTTATTTAGCCTCAAAGGCTGTCCTGAGCTTTCATCTGAAAGGCCAATTTCAAATGCTTTCTCTTTCCTGATCCCATTTCTCATTACTTGAGGGGAAAATCCTCTAAATGTAAGAAGTAACACATTATTCTTGTGCCGTAGGACAGCTCAATCAGTGCTAGTGTCAATGAACAGTCAATCAGTGTTCATGAACATGAGCAACTCTTGCCCGAAGCTAAAAACCTGTGAACTGAGACTCTGATCTGAGAACTGTAAGCAGGTGTAGTGGTTAGAGATTCTGTTGTGTAACTAAAAGGTCACAGGTTTGATTCTTGCAAGAGACAGTGTGTCCATCAACAGGCATGCATTCTGTTTTGCTTTACATAAAAGAGACATAAACAATGGCAGTAAACAGGGCAATGTAAATGGCACAAAAAAATTCTGTCCATCCATTCGTCAAACATGGAATCTCAACTGATATCTCATGCACCACTGGTCTGATTTTGATGAAACTTGGAGGGATGATGCATTTTGGCACTGTGTTGTGGCATTTAAAAAAATACACTAATTGGCCTGATGGGCCAGTATAATTAAGGTGATATACGTATATGTAATGAAAGGCTCAGTTAAAGGCATACCATGTACCCAAGATATCCTGAGTTTACATTTAGCTTAGGACCCTAATTACATGTCCATCCCCTCTCTCTCTCTCTTCCATCTTTCCTGCTGAAATTAAGCAAAATAGTCTAGATAGCCAAAAATAGTCTTAAAAAAGAACAAAAAAACCCCCAAAAAACGTCTGAGTTCTGGCCATGGCTGCATTGCTTGCATATCCTGTATCACTGCCTGTCTCTGCTTTCACATTAAAATGAGCCTTATCAGTTCTGAACCAGAGAAATGTATCCTTGCCTGCAGAAAAATCCCCCTGGATACTGTTAAAATCACCTTTTCCATCTCCATAACATATCACTTTCAGTGGTGTTCCCCTAAGATTTACTGGGTCAGTGCCAGGAATTCAGCGTCAAAGGATGTAGGTGCAAGTTAAAGCACAGCACTAGAATAGAAATAGAAATATCATCACAGTATGCAATCGCACACACACACACACACACACACACACACACACACACACACTCCCCACTCCACACTCCCCATTTATACCAAATCAAAATCAAAGTCAACTCCTCACCTCATCCACGTACTGTGATTTCAAGGGTTTAAATCTGGCTATTTTTTATTTTTATTTACTCAGGGGTAGACTGATAGGGAGCATTTACTTTACACACCCAAGCGCACACACACACACACACACACACACACACACATGCACCATTTTTATCTGTCAAGGGCGTGTTGACTGAGAACACTTGATTTTTGTCAGTAACGCCCTGATATAGTATAAAGTCAATACTGTACACACATTAATAGTCTTCTACTATTGGCCACCAAGCAGCTCCACTTAAGCAGTTGGGGGTTTAATGCCTTGCTCAAGGGGCCTTGCCAGCAGCTGTTGAGGGAAGAGAGAGTTTAATTCCTCAGCCCAGATTTTCCAAGGTTGTCCTGTTATGTTGTCATACTCGCATCTTATTAAATTCTGTACAATTTCTAATGACAGGCAGCTAGAGAATGATGATTGGTTGTGTTCTACTGTTTCTGGTATGTTTTGCTCCGTCTCTGCACTCTATGTGATGTCTGGTTGTTCTTGTACCATGTGTGTTAGTATATACTGTATTACTCTGAGGTATCACATCTCTCTGAACCAACAACACCAAGACAATAAACTGTACATTTATTGTACTTGCCAAAAAAAAAAAAAAAGATTCTGATTCTGATCTCCTCTCTCTTTTCTTCCCTTTCTATATTCACTGTAGAGTATTATTTACAAGTGCTACATGTAGCCTCAAAATTAAGACCGCGTTTCCCATAAACCCTGTTGCTACTTGGCCCCCCTCTCCCTCCCTAGCATTGCGCGATTTGTCATGAAGAGCAAGAAGAAGGATAATAGCTGACAGCAGCCCTTCATAACAGCCAATATGCATTCAGATGCGGTATGCTAACGTGAATTTGAGTTTAGTTAGTAGAAATGTTTGAGTAAAAAGTTCCTGTTTCGTGCCATGAAACAATCCAGCAGATTTCCTGCTAAACCTGACCCAGTGGCACATGATGTAAAATGCAGAGGCTGCCAATCTTCTCAACAATGGTAATTATACCGTCTCAAAATGATTGTGGTGATGATTTATTGATGTTAAAATGCTGCACAAAGCACCTTTAGAAAGAAAGAAGAAGACAGAAAGAAAGATAACATCAAAAGGACTGTTTGCTGTGGCTCCATGAGCATTTGGGCAAGGGCCGGTTGCTGCTTGCCTTCAGTCGTACAACACAGACTGGAATGCCTTACAAGAACATTATTAGAGAGAGAGAGAGACTCCTTTGACTTTTCACTGTTCTTTTGTAATGAAACCTCACATGTGAAAACCACAAAAGGAAAAAAAACTCAACACACCTTGAATAAATCATCTCCTCTGACATCTGCACACCCACACATGCCTCCATACTGTACACACACTCAACAACACAGCCACCTCAATGTCACAGGAAACACATAAACACATCAACACACAGTGTCCCCTATGTGCCCTCACAGCATCAAAACAGCCTGGAACATCACTTATACTCTGTAACACCAGCCTGGAACAGTTGTCATTATTTATTACTGTAAAATAGCAGGCCAAAATGTGTTTGCCAGGCCTTATGGGTGAATGGGAGAAAGAAGGTTTGGGGAAGTTCACCTATTGACCCAGTGCTGATTTTCTGGCACACAGGATGGAATATGGTCACTATATGCCAGTCAATAATAATAATGATAACTACCCAAAGTAGTTGCTAATAATAGTTGCAAGGGTGTTACCAGGTCACTAGGTGATTACCAGTGGTTGCTGGTGTGTTACTAGGTGGTTGCTAGGTGATTACTAATGGTTGCTCGTGTGTTACTAGGTGGTTGCTAGGTGATTTCTAGTGGTTACTAGGGTGTTAGTAGGTGGTTGCTAGGTGTTTTCTAGTGGTTGCTAAGGTGTTACTGGGTGGTTGGGAGGTGATTTCTAGTGTCTTTTCATTTACTAAGTTAGAACTTGACAAAGGAGTAAATAAAAACAGCAGTAAAAGTAAAAAAGTAATGCAAGTAAAGCAAGAACATACACAGACAGGTTGTTCCAGTCTAGGAACCCCACAGTGATACTGTGGGTTTTGAACATGTGATGTTATGATGTGGCTGTATGTGCTGCTGGTGAGTGGGTGGGCTGAATTTATATATACTGTGAATTTACACCCTGTGTCCCCTGAGCACCTTGTTTGTTTTTATCTAGCAGCACTAAACAGTTGCCGGTCATGCCTCTTGTGGTTACAAAGCAAAAACTGAAAACACGTTTGCAGCATGATGCACTTTCTCTAGCTGCTGAAATATTTTGGACTTCTGGTGCTTGGTGGTCTGAGAAACATGCTTAGCTCTGAGGGCTGTTGGGTAAACACAAGCGAGCGTCCATTCCCTTCAAAACAACGGGAAAAACAAGCCAGTGCTGTGAGGAGATGTAACTTTTCATAGATAATAGTTGAGGCTTGGTGCATTTGCAAACTATCACAGACTGGTAGAGAGAGAGTGCGTATGACAGACAAAGAAAATGATAAATTGAGCTGGATAGATAGAGATACGGAAAGACAGAGAGAGAGATGGACAATTATGTTCTGATTGATGATGATTTTGTAGTACAGTTTTCAAACCAAATCATTTATCATCTCACTTGAATGCACAAACTGTTTGTTTGTTTTTTGAAAATTGACATTTTGTATACCACTTTAGCAACATTGTTTCTGATAGACAGTCCATGCCAACAAAGTAACTGAATTGAATTGACAGAGAAACAAGCATATGAAGAGGTAGAGACAGGTAGGGGATAGGTAGGGCTATATAAATAAATGAACTTGACCTGACTTGACTGGACTGAGACAACGAGAAAAATATAAATGTAGAAATGTACACAGAGAGATACAGAGACAGAGGTACTAGGTGGAGACTGAGGCAGAACGATTGAGAAAGAAATTGAAGAAAGGGAGAGATGGAGAAATGGTAGTTATGCAACATATCGTGTAAGCAGACCATACAGACCATATTACTACAGTCAAGTCATGTCAAGTCACATTTATCTGGAAAGTACTTTTAGCAAACAGGTTCATCACAAAGTGATTTACAGAGAAGCAAAGTGCATACATACAGATAAAAACAAGAGAACAAGCTATATTTTAAAATATGAGGCCAGAGGTGAGTATGAGTATGTGTGTGTGTGTGTGTGTGTGTGTGTGTGTGTGTGTGTGTGTGTGTGTGTGTGTGTGTGTGTGAATCTTTTCAAACTATTCCAGCATGGGCCTATGAGTTTAAGTTGTGGTTCACCCAAATAATATAATGCTGCTTTCGGATAAAAGCCACATAACTGCAATTTTGGTGGTTTTCTTTTTCTTCCTTGGAAGAAGTAAATATCAACTTTCTCTTTCAAGGAAGTCAGAAGGTTGACATGCTCATTTATGTGTTGAGTGATTTTCATGACTCTTGGCTCTTCACTTTTTGCAGATAAGTGTTTTTTGTACAACAGTGAAAATGTGACAGATGCCAGCCAAAAAGAAAAGAAAATCAGGTTATTTTTTGAATATCTCATTTCAATTCGTAATGATACCTTAAACAGATGTACCGTAGTTTCTTTAATTTTTACAAGAACGGACACAATGTTATTTCTGAGCATTTTTAACCAATTCAACTGGAGCTATTTTCCAGTTAGGGTTAGGGTTAGTTGTGGTAAAACGTTTGGAAGTTGCAGTTCAAACCTTGCCAAACAGGCTGGAGTCATCAACGTTCCTCCAGATAAGAGGATCGCATTCCTATTTGATTAAAAGTGAATTCTTTGGACTCTTGGAGCGTGTTTGCCTGAAGCCTCCTCAGCCATCATACCAATAATCAGTAGCGAGATGTTTCTTACGGTAAATAAGAGTAGAAATAAACAGCTGCAAAACATTTTCCTCTGTTCACTCTGTCACAGCATCTGAGAAAATAACCTTGGACTGTTGTGAAATGAATGAAAACAAGTCTGATAAGCAAGAAAAGGAGGAGAGGTTCACTTGATGAGGCCAGACAGAAGCTCTGCAATTCATCATTCTTTATTGAAGGCGGTGGTATGATCATAAAAACTATCTCTGTTTACCCTTTTCCTAGTGGGTGGTTTGTTTAAAAACCGAGTGACACCCTGACAATTTGAATTTTAGTCTGTTATTTTCCTTTTCCGGCTCCTGCCAGACAGACAGAAAGTCCTAGAGGAAAGCCACGTACACAGATTACACATGCAGAATAATCCAGAAAAAATATTGCAAATGAAGGCTGAGGCGCATGTGGTGTTCTTTTCCGAAAACCACACATTTAGCCCTTAATACAAGCTTATGAGTCTGACCTATCAGGGAACGAATGGAAAGTTCTCAGAGGAGCCATGGGACAGGAGTTCTGTAATTCATCAGCTAACTTCAAAAGGCAGCGGTTTGGTTATAAAAACCTTCTCCTCTTACCTTTTCCTCTGCTTCCTGGGAAAGTGTTAAAAGCCTGACCTTTTCCTGAAGTGAATGAAAACAACCTGGAGAAGTCAGAGAGAGGAGAAACAACTCATTAGCAAGTCTTTTAAAAAGAAACCTTGTTGTTGCGTCCACATTTACATCTACAGTGCAAGGAATACTCTTCCCTCTCCGGATAGTGACAGCAGTCTGCCTGTTATGGGACACATGACAAAATACTTGGAAGAGCCAAGACAGAAGTTCTGTAATTCATTATCTAACTTCAAAGGTGATCGTTTGGTTCGACACTAACTCTCTCCCCTGCTGGGTAACGGTTATAAACCTGAGCTTTTCATGAAAACCATTTGGAAAAAAAAAAACGAAAAAGGTGATCTTTCTTGATTTGTTGTTGCTGTTTGTTTGTTCTTTCTCTCTTTTCCTTTTAATTGTTGTTCTTTGTTTTATTTGTTTGTTTCTTTCCTTCTTTCTTTCTTTCAATCTTTCTATAAGTATATAGACATATAGTATATAGTATATATATAGGTCCAACAATAAAGTTGTTCTATATACTACAAGTGTTGCTGGAGTTTTGACCTTTTTAGACCTTTTTCCCTTCTCCATGCACCTTGGAAGTAGGTGAAGCTGTGCCAGAAACCCCTACTCTGAATCTTTCTATAAGTGTCTTTAATAATCTCTAATCTATAAACTCACCTGCACAAATTTGTAATTTGCATCTCTTTTTTCTGTGTTTTATTACTTTGCAAGTAAACCAGAAAAAGTAATGCTAGCCTCGCATCCTGACAGCCGTTAATCAAGGACAGTTGGGACAATTGCTCAATATTTAAAACCACAGATGAAATACCTCCTCTAAAATGTTATTATGTCAAGTAAAGTGCTTAAAGACCCCAGCGAATAACTTCAGTAACTTTCCACAGTGAGTTTTACTTGTATGCCAGTAAAATGGTGGATAACTTGAACTGTAATGGAACCTGTCAGGTACAGATTGAGAAGTGGGGCTCTGGTGGGACCCAGACTCCACCCAAACTGGGTGCTGAGATGAAAAAGTTCCCCTTCGCTAAACCAACCTTGTGTTTTGTTTTCTCACATTTGAAATGCATTCAAAAGCTATTTAGCCCTGGTGAGAAGGTCATAACTTTTATCCAACCTTTCCACTGGGACTTCAGCCAACAAGCCAGAAACACACACACACCACACACACACACACACACACACACACACACACACACACACACACACACACACACCACGGCCCTCCATCATTGACGGGAAACTGAACAGTGGATCTGAGCTTTTGGGGCCACTGGCACACATTAAAAGTAATGTATTCCAGTTTCACAGTGCAAACTCATGCTCATGCACACACACACACACACACACACACACACACACACACACACACACACACATACACATGCACACACAGATAACAATACAATGGCTCTTGTCTGGACTGTGGCCACACAGCACTGTAATTAGGTTTGTTTTTTACTAATAGTCAAACAGCAACATGATACACACACATGCTTCTGTGATTAAAGACCGAGCCGACGGCAAACCAAGAAATACAGTGCGAGGGAACAGAGAAGCAAAGAAACTGCACTCGCTGCCATATCTGATATACATGCTTTAGAAAAAAAATGAACAAGGCGAAGAAAAAACCCTAAGCGAGAGACCATTTGATACCAGTCAGTTACTGGGAAAAAAAGCAGCTGTACTTTTATGGTAGACATTTTAATTAGGAAGTGGTACTGAGTACTAACGTGAGGAAACATGAACAGGAATATAAAGCTGCTATTGAGATGCTGGAATGCTAAGATAGATTTTTCTTTTCATAAAATAGAATATGGGCACATAAATGCGAGCGAGGGCAAAGACACACACACACACACACACACAAACAAACAAGTACGCACAAACCGTCTGTCTTTGTCTCTTTGAGTCTCTCTTTCGTCTGTGTGTGTGTGTGTGTGTGTGTGTGTGTGTGTGTGTGTGTGTGTATGTGTGAGAGAGAGAAACTGGTAGAGTGGTGGCAGGGCCAGATGGCAGGGCCCTGAGGTGGAGAGAGAGAGAGGGAGAGAGAGAGAGAGAGAGAGAGAGAGAGAGATCTGTCATTGCACTTCATGCTGTTAACTTCTGTTATCACTCTTCATGGCTCTTATAGAGATGCTCCTCCCACACATAAACGGTCTTGTCTTTAGTCCTAGTTTCTACTCCAGAGCACAAGTTGTACTGTAGCTTGAGAGTCAGCTTTTTGGCTTTGTTAGCTAACTAGCTAACTAGCCACCAGGATAATTTAGCAAAGAAACTAATGTAACGTGAGACTACCAGGTCTATTATGTCACCAGAAAGCCCCCTATAGGATGGCATTTGATTTTCAGTTCCAGGGGTTAAAAAAACAACACAAAAAAAACAATCATCCTACAAGCTATCCTCCTTCTAATATAAAAGAACCCAAAGGAAAAGGAGAGTGCACTCTCATTGCACTTTCTCTTCTCTAATTTTACTGTCAGTCAATGAAGAAATTGGACAGAAAAAGCCCATGAAAAGTATTGAAAAGATGCCATGAATGAAACTACTAATTAGTGGGTGTTTTCAATGTAGCCTACAGTACTTTGGCACGTACTGTTCATTAATCTCCAGGGGGAATTGGAGACATAAAATGTAATTTTCTAATAGTTTATTGGAAAAAAGGTTATAGTAGGCACATAATTCCCTATAATTGCAATTGTGAAAAGGTCAAGACGCTACACTGTGATCCAAGTAATCAAGCACACTTCAGAAGAATACTATCCATAAAATAAAATGACTCATAATGCTGAGGCACATGAACTGAGCCAACCATGGAAACCAACAGCTTCGGTGTGGTTAAAATGTGGTTTGTTGAAATGTAGCATGTTGATTTTTCACCTACATGCACTTGCCAAACAGCAGGTATTAACAGTAACAGTATGGTTAGTGTTTCCTTTTAAAATTGCGTTTGCTCTTTTTTATGGCACTTTGACAGTTGTGGAATCTGTCTGTCAAAGGGATCGAACTTGTGAACTTGTTCCAGTTTTGTGACGGTCTATCTAATCATGACCCACCAGTCAAATCATTTCAGGTTTTCATATTTGCAGCATGTGTCAGAAACTAGAATCTACCTTTGGGCTAACACAGTCCTGCCAGGCTCTCCTAACCACAACTCTTAGTGTGTGCGTGTGTGTGTCTGTGTGTTAGTGTGTGCACACATCCATGCTTGTGTGTGTGTGTGTGTGTGTGTGCATGCTTATGTAAAATGTGTCTGTGCGTGTGTGCCTTCCTTTGTGCCTGCACGTGTGTGTGGAGCAGATTATCCTGACTCATCACAGAGAAAAGCTAAACGGCAGTTCAGTTCCTCACAACCTCCTGAGGCGTTCCTTGGAAACTGATATGCAGTTAATACAGATGAATAACCTTTACAAAACGGCCTTACAACACGCAGAAGACAGAAGACGTGTCAGGACTGACAGAAACATGTCACATCTAATCTGAGCAGCAGACAATAGAGAAGGAAATCAAGAGGAAACCTGGGTTGCATGGTAGTTTAGGGCGCGTTCACAACAAATATGTTTGTGGTTCATTGGAACTCAGGAGCGTTTACTCATTCAGTTCGGTTTGTTTGGGCAGGTGACAACAAGGCCATTTGAACTCCGGTGGCACCAAATAACTGCACTGAAACCGCCCTGAAAAGCCGGAAATAGCAAGCAGTTACTTAGAGTCTCGACTGATGTTCATATTCACGCATATTCAGTAAATTACGGCAAAGTGCAGAGAAATCCATCATAGGTTATAGGAGCTGGAATCAGATTTGTTTTGACTCCCTCCACTGCCAAAATCATTAACTTTGCGGGATGACAAGTTACCAGAAGTGTCCAGTAAACTTTGTTTACAAGCCTTGGTTTGCTTTTAATTGGGTAATGTGAATCTAAATGGACCAAATACAAAAATGCAACAAACTTTTCCACTATGGTATGTCTGGTATGGTAAGCTATGGCTTTCAATTACTTAGCAGAGTGTTTTGTTTATCCACCTTTTAGTGCTGGGTGGGTGGGGTTTAGATATTCTGGATCATTTGGTTCAGTTGGGTAAGACCAGGATTCGGCCAGGCCGCCCTGCTGGCACGACAGCGCTGCCCCCTCTGGAACTTGCTGGTAGCAGAAATGTAAATCTCTTGTGTTACGTAACCATGGCGATATACCCACATTTCTGCGAATCTCCTGCCACAGCAATAGCCATGAATTGGAATGGAGATAATATATGGGTCAGGTAGTTTTGATTGATTACAACATCTGTTTGTGTTGTTTTACACTTTATCTTGTGAATGTTTGTCACATGTAGCAATTTTTTTCTAGCACTCATTTATCGTCGGGTGCGTGAGAACTGGAAAGAATAGAATTCATTTGTCAAACATATTTTATGATGATATGGAAAACTTCTCCTTCATGCCACTGCACTGGAAGCTATGCAGCCAAGTGCAACCAACTATGAAACCTCCTGACATTTTTCATTATTATTTACATTTTATTTATTTTTTTCTCAGGAGATGAGGCCAGAATGCTGAACTATGAGAACTACATGTCAGAGTGTTTTTCAGAGCATTATCAAAGCAAGAGAATGACTATGCAAAGTACAGTTAAGTCTGTAATATTATTCCACAGAGCAACTGATTTACAGCAAGCAGATAAAATAGCACACAATGCATAAAGATATAATGATATAGCAACACAGCATTAAACACAACATTAAACTACAACCATAAAATAACTCAGTAACAGCTTACGTTAAAGTGCTTGAGCGCCAGTGCAGTTTATTCTTATAGTTTATCTATTTAACAGCTTCATGGCTGACAGGGAAAGTTTGTGTTGTGAGAACTCGCGCCAAGCTAGTAGTTTTCCGTTGGTATGCCTACTTTGACCTCAGCTGTGTGTGTGTGTGTGTGTGCGTGTGTGACCAATTGCCACACCTCAAAATCTAGGATGACAAACCTGACGACACTAGATTTTTCTTTCCCATTAAGTAATCATGAAACCACAAGACTATTCTTTTTCCACACACAGGCAGGTACATGTGAGTACACACATGCACGCAACACACGCTTGTGCATGAACAACCCATCATTTGTGTTTACCAACTTCTAAATTGTATTATTGCCATGAGCCTTTCAGCAAAACACCTTGTAATCTGCATGTCAATGACTGTAATTTGAACAAACATGAAGTCCCGGTTCTTTGAAAGCTAGCAGGAAGGTTTGTCTCGTTTTAAGACATAAACATGGCTAATTACAAGCTAGCCACTAGCTCACTGACTCAAAATTAACTGTTTACCACTCAATTTTCAAGTTTCCCCTCCTAAATTTACTGTAGTATAGAATAAAATCTAAACTTAAACAAGTCATACCTCCATCTAAATGGAGCTACTTGGAGGTGCTATGGAGATGTTATTATGATCATAAATGCTTCTGATCTGCTCAGATGTCATATCTCCAAACTTTCTGAGAAAATCGTCTTTGAACTTTGAGAGTGAGGAGTCGTCTTGACCTTCCCCTGGAAAGGAAGTAAGAACTCCACCTGTTCCCAGTGAGACGAATCGGGGCATACGATTGGCTGCGGTGTCATGGTTGCCCTGAGTAACCAAGGGGACAGTTGACAGATGACAGCGGCTAATTGGAAAACTAATGAGGTCCAAAAACCCAGCCTGGACTCTGGTGTGTGTGTGTGTGTGTGGGTGTGTATGTGTGAGAGAATAATGAGGTCCAGAAAGAAGGACAGAGGGAGAGGTCAGCCTTGTCAAGAGCAGATGCTCAAAAAACAAATGAAAACCACTACTACTTCTATAAAACAGAAACATTAAGAAATAAGTTGAAATTCACACCACTTTGCAATACATACACATGGCTAATTAGTATACTTACAGGATACAGCCGTCAATTTTTCAATTTTTACCATTTTATAGTTGATTGACAGCAGTTACAGCCAAATATGTTAGAATTGACGAGGCTAATGGTATGACAGGTCAGGAAAAACACAACATACACTGCAAAAAATGTCCATCTTAACAAGTCTCATATTCACTCAAGATCTTAAATTTCTTAAAATCAGTGAAAAAAAATCTGCCAATCCCGACAATATCTTGAAATACGGCAGAAATTACAAATTACCTGACTAATATCAATTTGTCAATTTGTGTGTGTGTTTGTGTGTGTGTGTGTGTGTGTGTGTGTGTGTGTGTGTGTGTGTGTGTCACCTGTCAGGTGAGGTTGTCTGCCAAGCAGCGAGACACCTGGCTGATTAAATAACCAATTGGATACAGTCATCATTATTATCACTGCCAACTGCCACTGTGTGTAACTGTGGGTGGATGTGTGTGTGTGTGTGTGTGTGTGTGTGCATGTGTGTGTGTGTGTGTGAGAGAGAGAGAGAGATTTAAGGGCTTATTGGTTGGACAGCTCTATAAAAGGCTTTGGCAGTACTGAGTAATGTCAATTTGTCAATGTGTGTATTTTTATACTAATTTACCACCAGGCAAGCCGGCTAAAAGACATTGTTATTTACAGCCTGGGGGGAGTAGTAGTGGGCATATACTGTGTAGCTCAATGGGCATTCAATGAACAAATAATGTCAAGTTCAAGTCAACTTTGAACATTATTTGTCCTGATGGGCAATTGGTTTCGCAGCAAGTACTAAAAAATATGACTAAAAGCATAAGACTAACAGAATAAAATAACAAAATAACAAATTTCCCTAGATGTCATTAAACTAGAGTTTAATTACATTTTGCAGCACTTCAGACTGACAGATATTCAGACTGAATGGCCATTTCATTACCACTCCATTATTCAGCATGCAATTGCCTCCTAGTTAGCAGTTTTCTGTGTGTGAGGGTTGATTTTCCCCGAGCCAATCACTAGTGACCGATGTGTCCGGCCGCTCTGACGTTACTTCAGTCGACACTGATGCTGCAGACAGTTAGCCTCTAAGCTACATCCACGGTTAGCCAGCGTATTTACCAACTTTACCAAGAATGTCGGTCGATTTTGACAAAAATTGTCAATTTTGCAAAGACAATATGTTGGTTAAAGGGTGATTTCAACAAATCTATTCTGCTGAAAAGTCAATGAAAAACCGTTGCATGAATGGTTCAAACTGTAGTCCCGCCTACAAAGGTGCTGATTGGCTCGATTGTTTCTCTGAGCGAGAATAAGCCGCTGAGTAGAGCAACACCAGACTCTCTCTCAAAATCTGAAAAGTAGGCGAGGCGCGATTCAGGAGTCTGGAACCAGGCTACAACAATACAGTAAAATTGTTTTCAAATGCACCTAAAGCTAATAGCAGTGGGGGGGGGGGGGGGGGGAAGGACAGCAAATTGGATCCCTTACATCCCTGGATATATTGTTTTTCTGTATTGTTTTTTCTGCATAAGGTTAAAGAAAGAATTGCCTGCAGTGCTAATGTGGGACAGAGGCAGGATGAATACATGAAGCCGGTCTTTTCCAGTGACAGCCACTGCATGCCTATAATTTATCTGAGCTGGCTATATGAACTGTCTGTGGTTTATTTGAATCACTTTAACTGTCTGTACGCCAGCAGCAGATGTATATGTTCTTGGCCTTGACCTCGAGGTGAGAGGGGATGAGAGAAAGAGAGAGAGAGACACAGTCCAACAGTGACAGGAAGAGAGAGAGAGAGAGAGAGAAAGAGAGAGAGAGAGAAGGGGGAGGGAGTTCGTCGGGGAAAATGGAGAGATGAAGCGGAGAGAGATGTGACCCTGACCTTGACACTAACATGCCTGCTGACCAGTTGTAATTTAGATTTATTCTCAGCAGCCAACCTGCGACAGGGAGTCAAACAAATAATAAAAAGAGAGCATCTTTTTATCCTGAATCCCACACATGCATACAAACACACTCTCACACACAAACTCAGTTATTCAGTCACTCATTCAGTCACTCATACACACACACACACACACACACACACACACACACGCACACATGCAGAGAGTTATCCGAGGGCCATCAAAAGCCACTTGCCTCTTAAAAGAGGAGATTAAACCACCGCAGAGAGGGGATTATAGAAAACACAAAAAGCACTGTTGAGAGAGAGAGGGAGAGAGAGAGAGATATGATGGAGAGAAATGGAAATGGAGAGAGAGAGAAGGGGAGGAAGATGGGTGGATAGAAAGAGAGAGAGAAAGGGGAATCAGGGCAAAAGAGAGAGAGAGAGGATAAGATAGAAAGTGATAGAGAGAAAGAGAAAGAGAATGGGGAAGATTCAGAGTGAGAGAGAGGGAGAGAGAGAGAGAGAGAGAGAGAGAGGTAGAGAGAAAATCACATGCACAAGAGAGATAGAGGGAAGGGAGAAAGGAAGGGCAGAGAGGATTTAGATGATAGGGGTCTGAGGAAACACAGTCATGGACATTATTACGGGCATTATAATGGTGATGGAGGGAGAGGGTGAGAAAAAAAGGAGTAAAAGAATGAAGGGACCCATCATGGGAAAATGGGTTTAAACACTGCATGAAGGATATTGCTACTGTCGTAACTGGAGCCTTCAGACAAAGAGCCATGTGAGGGGATTCATTTTAAAACGTGATACATAATACATTTTGGAAGAATAAAAATGTTACCCGATTGCTAAAATCTCAAAAATGCAGATGATCACCGTCTATCAAATATTGCTTCTTTTTTTTTTAAGTAAGAATCTTAAGAAAGCTAAAAACTTAAACAATATTCCATAATGAATTATATTTTGTAGTCTGCTGTCATTTTTGTACACTGCAAAAAATATCTATCTTAACAAGTCATTTGGTATTGAGTCTTAAAACCTTATTTTTCTTGGAACAATTGGTGGAACAATGTCAGTGAGGTGATTGATTTATCTCTGAGAGTGTAAAAATCAACATTACACCAGCGTTTATGTAAGTCAACACCCATCACAGTTAATTGAAGGCATTTTATAGCTCTGAACACCCTCCTGAGAGCCATATCAGCTCTGTGAGTGAACAAACAATGCTCCAATCAACACTTCAAATCCCTGCAACTGAAAAATCAACACATATTAACGCTGGGAAATTTGCTGTGCACTCTAACATCCAATCTTTCCTCTAAAATCCAAGCTAGGTTTCATAGGCGCTCACCTAAACTGCACAAGGGATAGTTACATGAGAACCTGAGTATTATCTGTGAAAGATTTTTTGGCCAATAAGTTTAATATACTTCTCTGTGATACCTGACAGTATCTGAATTGTGCTGATAATGCACACCCCACCCATCTGGTACGCCAAGCACTTTAAAACACATGCTAAGAATGTTTTATCTTGAATTATTTCTTCAAGAGGTACCTCAGGTCAGCCTCTCCCCACTGAGTCATATCTCCTTTTCCATATCTTCCTCCTCTGCTTGCTGTAGCATGCGTTTATCTTTAAGTATAAAAACTCCCTTCTATATCTCTCCTTAGCTCATAATTTTCACATTTCTTTCCCTTCACTTCACTGTGGCTTTGACCCTTGCACTCCTTACCATTGGTCGCTTATATGCGTGTTCTAGGATTTGATGCTTATTCTTCCATTGCGCTCATTGTAAGTCACTCAGGATAAGAGTGTCTAAATGTCAACTGCAATATGTAAACTGTAAAATGTATTCTGCAAATACTGTTTGACATTACTCTTTGGTCTGGCCATTACATCTGCAGTTTTAAGTCATATTACCTTCCACTGCTCATTGGATCCTGTGCAGTTTGAAACTCCCATCACCAACAGCCATCATCCTCCATCCAAAGTCATGCATTTTTAATTTGATGGCATTCTTGAGTGAAGTAACACTTGAATTAATGCACTCAACATCAACAATACAGTTTTGATTGGAAATGATCGCTGTAAACTTTCATTTGACACAAAGTTTCAACCGAGCACCACTCAGCAGGCGCTCACTGGAGCCATTACGACCCCTGACCTAAACAGGAAATTAGCTTTCAAACAATGTGACTTAAAGGGACCTTGCCCCAAATTATACCAACAAAAGGTAAATGTGGATATTGTAAAATCAAATTAATATAAGGAAAATTAGCCAAAAGTGAGTAGCATTGTTTTTTTCCTTAGACTGTCTTATAAGGTAAATTATGCCCTCCATATGTAGTTTCTATGGGCTATTTGAAACATTGTTCATGTTCCTATCTTCTCCCACGGACATCTTGAATTTTAGGCTGTTAACATAAATGCCATTTTGTCCAAAGTGCCCTTCAGTATCATGAGAGAATACATTTTGAGCATGGCTGGTCCCAGTGGGAAACGAATCCTCAACTCTGGCAGTGTTCCTGCCATGCTCTTCATGCTCTGTTGACCTGTACAGGACTTTTCTTCACCAGATATGTCGTGGTGTAAACCTTGACTGGGATTTCTCAATTTGCTGTTTTTACAAAGATAAGAAGAGTGAGAATTAGTTTTTCTAAAAGATTTGATAAAACTGGCATGTAGAGAGAGGCATAGTTGCTAAGGGTTGAGAGATCTAGGATAGGTTAGGATAGGGCAGAAAAGACCAGTACAAAATCTTGTCCCAAAAGTTTTTTTGCTAGCATTGTTAGCATTTCCCATAAAAAAAAAAAAAAATCTCTGGGTACTGCTAGCCATAAGCTACCAGACCTACCACTCACATTTTGAGAAAAATCTTCATTTGTTCTTCAGCCTCCCAAAGATTTTGTTGCTAGCATTAACATTTTGAGGAAAATGTACTGCCTTCTTTTAAATAACTTATAAAGACACACTTTTATAGACTTTATTGCTTCTCATGTTTTTAATCTTGTGTTCTTTTCCTTTGTTTTCTATTACTGCTTGTGTTTCTTGCTCTCTGTGAAACACTTTGTAAACTCTGAGTTCTACATAAATAACATTGTTGATTTTATTTTATTTTATGTTTTTTTTTTTTTTTTTTGTCCTTCAACTTTCCAAAAATCGTCTTTTTAGCATTGTTAACACTTCCCATTCAAATCAGTGGGTACTGCTAGCCACAAGCTAATTCGCTAGCCCTAGTTCTCTGAAACATTATTGTTCATATTTTTTGGCCAGGACAGTAAATGGTGGACATGAGAGCTGCTACATGGAGCGATGATGAATGTTTGCTGTTAATTTTACTGTTAACGAGTTGGCTTATCGGGATAATGAGATTACTAACAACCAGCTGAGACCCTGGTGGCCATCCAGGAGCTCTCTCTCTTTCTGCCACTCTCTTTTCCTCTTTCTCTCACTCTAGTTTCTCGCTCTCCTCTATCTTTCTCTTTTTTTCTCTTTTCTTTCTCCTTTTCTTGCTATCTTGCTCTTTCTGTTTTGTCGTCACAGTTGGTAATTGTATTAATCACCACAATTATTGTTTACTCTCTCTTCTCTCTCTCTCTCTCTCTCTCTCTCTCTCTCTCTCTCTCTCTATACAGTATGCAATCACACAAACACACACACAAACAAACACAAAATATAATCACTATGAACTCTCAATTTGATAAAACAATGCCTGACATAGTAACATTATATACAATATAATATAATTCAACATCTATAGGTAATTTGTATTCTAGATAGACTGTATTCTATTGCGTTGTGTTAATCAATTAAGATGTACCTACTTCATTCACCCCTGTAGATATCATGAACCACATTAAACCAGCCATTAAATGGGACTCATTATAGTCTCTATGGGGCATTTGACCTCCATAATACCCTGTCTCAAGGTTGAGGTTTTTTTTCCCTTTGGTACAAGGATAATCTTCTCTCCTTCAGTCTGTGTCCCTGTCTCTTTCTGTCTCTCTTCTCTTGAAAACTGATAAATGGAAAAAAATACAAATAAAAAATCCCGACAATGGTAAAATCTCTCTCTTCTCCTCTATGTGTCTCTGTCCTGTTAATGTTCCTGCTGCAATATTACCCACAGTATTTTGTGGAAACAGCTGCTGCTATAGAAGTACCCGATTCTGCATCTGTTCTGCATTATTACTACAGCTGGAGCCACAGTAGAAGCCCCACAACACCCTACATTGGTACTACATACAGTGGTACATACAGTCGTAGCCATTAGGGATAGGACGATATGCTTATCTCACAATATGATTCGATACACGATATGAGTTTCACAAGTTATACAACCAAGATACGATGTAACAAATAAAACTTCATTGACAACAAAGTCTGACTGTGCAGAATTATGTTTATTTCCGAGCCACAGATGTTTCTCGCGATAGCATTAGCTTGCTAGAATGTAAAGAACCATTTAAAAATGTCATTAGTAAGTGCAAATAATATAATTTCAATGGAGAGCTTGTGAAATTGTGATGGTCAAGTCGTTTCATTTGTGATTACTACAGCAGAATAAAGTGGAGCTAATATTCCAATTCATTTTTCTACTCCAAGGTACATATTGTCAAATTTTTGTATTGCAATACATTGAATTTCAAAATATCATCCCACCCCTAGTAGTCATGGTGACAGTCTATCCTGCATTAGCGCTCTAGATCCGTCGTTACACAGCTGACCTGGCTAAAAATACCGTAGCAGAGCTGGGATAGAAACAAACAAACTACTACTACTATTAATAATAATAACAATAATAATAATCAATTCTAAGGATATATTTAATAATATTATATTAATTTGTATGGCACATTTTAAAACGCAGGTATGAAGGAGTGAATATAAACAAAAAAGTTAAAAATGAACAGCAAAACTAAACATAATGCAATGAAGGCAAAGCAATACGGACAGAAGTAAAACACAAAAAGGGAGATCAAGGAAAATTCATAAGATCACTACATGGATTACATTAAACCAAGTCTATAAAAGTGAGTTTTAACAAGTGATTTAAAAGATGCTGATTTAGCCAGCCGAAGCTCCTCAGGCAGGTCGTTCCAGTAATTATACTGCTAAACTTTTTTTTTTTTTTTTTTTGGAAGAATCAGTACATTAAAAGGCT